>NW_016803288.1:1320022-1329644 GCF_001698545.2 Rhinopithecus bieti
TCACCGTGTTAGCCAGGATGGTCTCGATCTCCTGACCTCGTGATCCGCCCGTCTCGGCCTCCCAAAGTGCTGGGATTACAGGCTTGAGCCACCGCACATCGGGATCTTTAAAAGATATCTGCACACCCATATTCATTGCAGCATTATTCACAATTATTCCAGGATATGGAAACAACTTAAATGTCCCTCAAAAGTGAATAAATGGGCCAGGGATGGTGGTTCACACCTGTAATCCTAGCACTTTGGGAGGCCTAGGCGGGCAGATCACTTGAGGTCAGGAGTTCAAAACCAGCCTGGCCAACATGGTAAAACCCCATCTCTACTAAAAATACAAAAAAAAAAAAAAATTAGCTGGGCATGGTGGTGGGTGCCTGTAATCCCAGCTACTTGGGAGGCTGAGGCAAGAGAATCACTTTAGCCCGGGAGGCAAAGGTTGCAGTGAAGTGAGATCGTGCCACTGCACTCCAGCCTGGGCGACAGAGCAAGACTCTGTCTCAAAAAAAACAAAACAAAACAAAAAACAAGAATGAATCCATGAATGAAGAAAATGTGTTGTATACATACAATGGAGTATTATTCAGCCTCAATAAAGAAGGAAATCTTGGCATATGTGACAAGGTGGATGAATCTGGAGGACATCATGTTAAGTGACATAGCCAGGCACAGAATGACAAATACTGCATGACTCCACTTATATGAGGCATCTGAAATAAATTCACAGGGACAGAGAGTAGAATAGTTGTTGCCAGGAGCTGTGGGGAGAGGGAAATGGAGAGTTGTTTTTCAATGGGTATAAAGTTTCAGTTACACTAGGTGAAAAAGGACTAGAGATCTGCTGTATTGCATTGTACCTATAGTCAACGAAAATGTATTACCTACTTAAATTTTTTTTTAAGAATGCAAATTTCATGTTAAGCATATTAAGTGTTCTCACCACAAAAAGGGAGATGGGGTAGCAGGAAATGTTTGGAGGTGATAGATATGTTTATTGCCTTGAGAGTGATGATGGTGTTATGATTGTATGTGTATCTCCAAACTCATTAAATTATATACATTAAATATGTCCAGTTTTTCAATGTATCAGTTATAGCCCAATGAAGCTGTGTTCATTTTATTTTATTTTTATTTATTTATTCTTTGTGAGACAGAGTTTCACTCTGTCGCCCAGGCTGGAGTACAGTGGTGCGATCTCGGCTCACTGCAAGGTCCACGTCCCGGGTTCACGCCGTTCTCCTGCCTCAGCCTCCCAAGTAGCTGGGACTACAGGCGCCCGCCACCATGCCTGGCTAATTTTTTTGTATTTTAGTAGAGACGGGGTTTCACCGTGTTAGCCAGGATGGTCTTGATCTCCCGACCTCGTGATCCACCCGCCTCGGCCTCCCAAAGTGCTGGGATTACAAACGTGAGCCACCATGCCCAGCTGCTGTGTATTTTTTTTTTTAAACGATGATAATGCATGTTAACAAGATCATGTAATGCAAAATAATAGATTTGGTAATTCTTTCCCTTGTGCCACCACTGCATTGGGAGGCAGAAATGGAATGTGTGGGGGAGGATGTAGTTGGGGAAAGTTTCCCAGAGAAGATGTTCAGGCAGAGACTTTAAGGGTGCGCCCAGACTGCAAGCTTTAGAATGAGTTTGTCCAACCCTCAGCCCACGGGCCACATGCAGCCCAGGATGACTTTGAGTGTGGCTCAATACAAATTTGTAAACTTTCTTAAAACATTATGGGATTATTTTTTGCAATTTTTTTTTCTGAGATAGAGTTTTGCTCTTTTTGCCTAGGCTGGAGTGCAATGGCGCCATATGGGCTCACTGCAACCTCCGCCACCCGGGTTCAAGTGATTCTCCTGCCTCAGCCTCCCACGTAGCTTCGATTACACATGCTTGCCACTACGCCTAACTAATTTTTTGTATTTTTAGTAGAGACAGGGTTTCACCATGTTGGCCAGGATGGTCTTGATCTCTTGACCTCGTGATCCACCCACCTTGGCCTCCCAAAGTGCTGGGATTACAGGCATGAGCCACTGCGCCCAGCCATTTTTTTAAAAGGTCATCAGCTATCATTAGTGTTAGTGTATTTTATGTGTGGCCTAAGACGATTCTTCCAATGTGGCCCAGGTACGACAAAAGATTGAACACTCTGCTTCAGGAGTACAAGCACGTTGCCCATTAGTGGGTACTCCTGCTTTAGGGGCACTAGTCTAGGCCATGGGGAATAAAGCAGTGACTACCTGTTTGAAGGGGTAAGTGTATACAACAGAAGCATCATCTGTAGAGAAAGAACAGATAATTTATTAAGTTGTTCTGGTTAAATTGGCTCACCATATAGAAAAAATACAATTATGTCTCTACTTCAAATCATGTAAAAATATATTTCACATGAATCAAATACTTAAGAGCAAAAAGCAACCATTAAATTGAGTCTTACATCTTTGTCTAATAATTTTAAGACTTTGAGATAGGGAAAGAGTTCTTAAGGCAAAAACATAAATCATCAAGGGAAGGATTGATAGATTTATTATACCAAAATTTAAAATGTTTACAAAAGTTAGACAAAGTCAAAAGGCAATTAAACAACCTAATATGTATGAGCAAAGGCTGTAAACAAGTAATTCACACACACGCACAAAGCTGGAATGTCTTAACTTACCCACTCCTGTAAGTTAAGAGAATTAATAACAATTAAGTACAATTAAGAAAATTAATAGGCCGGGAGCAGTGGCTCACGCCTGTAATCCCAGCACTTTGGGAGGCTGAGGCGGGTGGAACATGAGTTCAGGAGATCAAGACCAGCCTGGCCAACATGGTGAAACTCCGTCTCTAATAAAAATACAAAAATTAACCAGGAATGGCAGCACGCACCTGTCATCCCAGCTGCTCGGGAGGCTGAGGCAGGAGAATTGCTTGAACCCTGGAAGTGGAAGCTGCAGTGAGCTGAGATCATGCCACTCCAGCCTGGGCAACAGAGCGAGGCTCCGTCTCAAAAAAAAAAAAAAAAAAGAAAAGAAAAGAAAAGAAAAGTAAAGAAAAAAAAATGAATGAACAACTAGCTAAAATAATAAAAAACATAAGGAAAAGGACACATGACTAACAAAAAAGAGAAAACAACCGATACTATAGACATTGAAGGGATACTAAAGAACTATCAGAAATGCTTTTATTCCAGTGCAGTTGAAATAGATAACTTTACAGATGAAAATCAATACAAGAAGAAATAGAAAACCTGAATGGCCCTTCATTGTTAAAAGAAATGAGAAGCTTTCCCACGAAAAAGTCTCTAGACCAAAATGAATCCTATCAAACATTTTTAAAAACTAATATCGAGTCAGGTGAGAAGCAAGCCAAGCTGGCGTAGAAACTTCTTCTCCCAGAGGGGCCTCAAGAGAGAAGAGTTAGCTACGGCTCCCTGATTAGAAAGGATCACCCAGTCCTGTAAGTTAAGACATCCAGCTTTGCTATTGTGTGTCTATTATAGCTGGTCGGTGATGGAATTTACAGGGGATACCAATAGCCATTGTCATGGAGCTATCATTAAAGACAAATGACATGGAGCCTAATGGAGCAGAGCGGGAGATGAGGTCTGGCTTCCCTGGTCCCTAACCCCTCAGCACTAGACAACGGACCCATACAGAGGGAGATTTCAACCTGAATGCCGAAAGAGAGGTCTGGAGAGTGAGTAACCCCCATGAGAATGGCAAATGGGCTTCCTGGCTACCTATTTGTGAGGGTTAATACTGAGTATCAACTTGATTGGATTGAAGGATACAAAGTATTGATCCTGGGTGTGTCTGTGAGGGTGTGGCCAAAGGAGATTAATATTTGAGTCAGTGGGCTGGGGAACACAGACCCACCCTTAATTTGGGTGGGCAACATCTAATCAGCTGCCGGCATGGCTAGAATATAAACAGGCAGAAAATTATGAAAATAGAGACCTGACCTAGCCTCCCAGCCTACGTCTTTCTCCCGTGCTGTATGCTTCCTGCCCTCAAACATCTACATCTTTCTCCTGTGCTGGATGCTTCCTGCCCTCAAATGTTGGACTACAAGTTCTTCAGTTTTGGAACTCAGACTGGCTCCCCTTGCTCCTCAGCCTGCAGACGGCCTATTGTAGGATCTTGTGATCATGTGAGTTAATACTTAATAAACTCCCCTTTTTACATATATATATTCCATTAGTTCTGTCCCTCTAGAGAACTGGGACTAATACAGATTTTGGTACCGGCAGTCCATTAGATGAAAGTAAAATGGGCAAACGAACCCTAGAACATTCCTCAGTGCTTATTGGGAGGCCTGGCAAAGGGTGATTACCCAGAAAACTCCCCAGCATTTCCAGACTTCATGTGGATCTGACAGCTACTTCTACGATAGCAGTCAGAGAAACGTTAATTAAAATAGCAACTACATAGCACTTTCACCCATCACACTGGGTGAAATTAAACATTCAGATAATGTCAAAAGCTGATGAGGATGTACAAAATACAATTTTCATCTACTAGTTGGAACATCAATCAGTATAGCATTTTGGAAACAATTTAGCATTATTTAGTAAAATACAAAATGTATGCACCCACTGTAATAAGACTTCCAATTAAAACATAGCTAAATAAGAGGCCAAACATGGTGGCTCACACCTGTAATCCCAGCACTTTGGGAGGTCAAGGCAGGCAGATCACTTGAGGTTAGGAGTTCAAGACCAGCCTGACCAACATGGTGAAATCCTATCTCTACTAAAAATACAACAATTACCTGCACCTCCTAGGTTCAAGCAATTCTCATGCCTCAGCCTCCTGAGTAGCTGGGACTACTGGCGTGAGCCATCACACCCAGCTAAGTTTAAGGGTAAATAGTGACTCCAATCTCCAAGCCTTTCCAAGTTTTCATAATGGGAATCAGCTTGTTTCTTATTAAGCTTCCTCCTATTTCTTATTTACTATTTTAGCTTCCTCTATTTTGTTAACTCAGTTATCATTTGTCCATTTGACTTCCCTCAACCAAAATTCTGTTGACAACTGTCTTCTCCTTCCATGTCTTCTTTCATTTCCTTTATCCTACTTTTTTTTTTTTTTTTTTTTTAGACGGAGTTTTGATCTTGGTACCCAGGCTGGAGTGCAATGGCATGATCTCGGCTCACCGCAACCTCCGCCTCCCAGGTTCAAGCGATTCTCCTGCCTCAGTGTTCTTATCTTTTCAATTCCTTTATTGATTTTGCCACTGCACTCCAGCCTGGGCAACAGAGTGAGACTCTGTCTCAACAACAACAACAAAAAATATACAGCTAAATAAGGATATAACTTTGATCCCTATAGAAACTCAGTTATAATCAGGAAGTTCAATAAGAACCAAGCTGATCCCCATTATGAAAACTTTGAAAGGCGTGGAAATTGGAGTCACTATTTACCCTTAAAAACTGGCAAAGGGACTGGGGTGAAAAGAAGAGTTATTCATCAACAGGCATTGTAAGAATCCATTAAAATCAACACATCCCTCACCCAGGAACCAGAGGTTTACTTAGCCAGGATATCATCCTTCCCTGGCAGCCATCAAGACAATGCATCTCCAGAAAATATTTTGAATTAGGCATGTAAGATACAGTTGAAAGTGGGAAATGGGTACTGTGTTGAAAAACAGAGTTGAAGTGAAAGTCTCATTACCAAAGTTTAGAACCGCAACCCCTTTTAAACATTTGATTCCAAGGAGGAACTGATAGAATTATAACCCTAAAACAAGAGAACAGAGCAGTTCTGCTACAAATGCTGATCCTTCCTAAAGGACATCAAAGAACAGTCTCCTTCATAAAAGAGCAGATTCCCACTCTATCATGCTGCAGTGGAGCTCACCCATGCCCATACAAGTTTCGATTTATGTGTTTGTGCCTCACTCTTAAATGTGAACTCTGAGAAGCTTGAAGGAAAGCTTCTAATGGGAAAGACATGTTTTTTTTATTTGTTTGTTCTTTGTTTTTGAGATGGAGTCTTGCTCTGTTGCCCAGGCTGGAGTGCAGTGGCGCCATCTTGACTCACTGCAACCTCCGCTTCCTGGGTTCAAGCGATTCTCCTGCCTCAGCCTCCAAAGTAGCTGGGATTACAGCCGCCTGCTACCACACCCGACTAATTTTTGTATTTTTAGTAGAGTCAGGGTTTCACCATGTTGGCCAGGCTAGTCTTGAACTTCTGACCTCAGGTGATTCACCTGCCTCAGCCTCCCAAAGTGCTGGGATTACAGGTGTGAGCCACTGTGCCCGGCCAAGACATGTTTTAAAACGCTACAAACCAGAAAAAAAAAAGGAAAACTCAAGGGAGAGAGATAGTATGTGATGCTGGAAAAAAAAAAAAAAAAAAAAAAAAAAAAAAAAGGAGAAATAAAGTTAATTTCATGGAGATATAAGCCGTTGAAACTACACAATATGAATGGAATGCTATTTAAATAAATACATCTTCAGAAGCAAAAACTGAGAGCACTGAAGGGGAAAACTAAGTATATTTGGAAATTTTAACACACAACTCACAGGAACTGATAAAGTAAGCAAATAAAAATGAATAAGGATATGTAGGAAATTTTAACACCACTATCAACCAACTAGACTTAATTGTCATTTACAGACTAGTCCACAGAACAACACAAAACAAATATAGATACACATTCTTTTCCTGGTCCATATTAGGAGCCATCTCCTGGGGCCTAAAACATATCGCAATAAATTTTAAGGAACTGGAAAAATATAAAACAAAAGACAACACAACAGGTACTACAGACATTGAAGGGATATTAAAGAAATATCAGAAGCACTTTTATTCCAGTGAAGTTGACAGAGATAACTTTACAGATACGGGTCAATACAAGACGAAATAGAAAATCTGAATGGCCCTTCATCTCTAAGAGAAATGAGAAGCTTTTTCACACAAAAAAAGCTCTGGACCAAAATGAATGCTATCAGACATTTTTGGAAAATAATATCAAGTCAGGTGAGAAGCAAGCAGGGGTGGTGAGACGTCTTCTCCCAGAGAGGCCTCAAGAGAAGGGTAAGCTATGCCATCCTTGATTAAAAAGGTGACCAGCACTGCGAAAGCCCCCAAGGTCCTTGGGCTGTATGGCCAACGTGTGTTAGTCGACAGGATCATTTACATTTCAGGACAGCTAGTCATGGACTCTTCAAGTGCACAGCTCGTGGCAGGAGAGGTAGCCAAAGAAGTTAAACAAGCTTTTACAAAGATGGGTGAAGTTCTGAAGACTGTAGGTTGTGACTTCACTAATGCAGTAAACAATTTTCCTGGCTGACATACATGACTTCAGTACTGTCAGTGTAAGTTACAAACAGTACTTCAAGACTAATTCTCCAGCTAGAGCTGCTTACCAGGTTGCTACTTTGGCCAAAGGAGTCTAAATTGAAATGGAAGCAGTAGCTGTCCAAGGACCTCTCACAACAGCATGACTGTAAGTGGGCTCAGTGTTGTTTCATCTGGAACGTTTAACGTCTTAATTTTTTACAACTAATGTAACATCTTAATTAACATCTTAATTTTTACAATTGATGAAAGTGTAAGGTTTGACTAAAATGCCTGAAGTTATTATGGAAATACTATATAACAGGGACAGTTCAACAAAAATTAGAGATTAGATCAAGACTCCTGTTACTGATATTATTAATGTACACCTCTATTACTGAATGTAGGAAGCAGATACTCATTACATAGTTATTCAAATAAGTGTAAAGACAAACAAACATTAAAGAAAGTAAGTTATTATTCCTGATACATAATCAAAAGCATACCTACTTCAAACTAATTTAATGATGTGAAATACTTAGTTCTCATGTCAAATATATGATTCTGCTTTTACTTGAATAAAATTAAAGTATTTAATGGTAATGGTCAAAGAGAGGAAAACAGACCAAAATTTCATATAGACATTCTTTTTTTTGACAGAGTCTCACTTTGTCACACAGGCTGGAGTGCAGTGGCATGATCTCAGCTCACTGCAACCTCCGCCTCCCGGGTTCAAGCGATTCTCCTGCCTCAGCCTTCCAAGTAGCTGGGATTACAGGCATGTGCCAGCACGCCTGGCTAATTTTTGTGTTTTTAGTAGAGACAGGGGTTCACCACGTTGGCCAGGCTGGTGTTGAACTCCTGACCGCAAGGATCCTCCTGCCTTGGCCTCCCAAAGTGCTGGGATTACAGGTGTATGAAGGGTGGTTTGTTTAAATAAACATTTCTAGTACAGCTGCTTATCAAATGGGAGCAGTAGCAGGGGAGGTAGAGCTTTCCTTTTAACGATATAAAAATAATGTCTGTGACAATTAAATGTTTAAATATAAAAATGTAACAAAAACAAGGTAGAAGATCTAGGACAACGTTTATATGCCTGTGGCATTGGTGGCAGTGGTGTGCGTGTTGGGAGGACTTCTTAAGCAAGACAGGAAACAAAAAAATGAAAGGAAATAAAGAAACATTTGACTATGCAAATATTTACAATTTGACAGGCAGCAGTACATAAAGTCAGAAGACAAAGAACGGGCTGCAAAAAATTTTGGAAGCACCTATGTCCGATAAAGGATTCCTACATATTATATATAAATAATTCCCATAAATTCATAATGTAAGGACAAATAACCCAGTTGAAAAATAGTCAAAGGATAAAAATAGTCATTTTACAGAAGAGGAAATCCTGATGCTCACAGACCCATGAAATAAGCTCAACTCCATAGTCATCAGGGAAATGCCAAGTTTAACAGTGGATTAACATGTTTTTCCCTCAACACATGGCAAAGCGTTCAAAAGACCTGTTGAACCCAGTGATAGTTGGGGAATGATGGGAGGGCAAGACAGTAGGTTCTATCATGTTTTCAAAACAATGAACACTAAAATTACTGCAACTTCGTGAAAATTAATCTGGCAAACTCTGTTGAAATAAAAAAATATATATCCTTTTGTTTACCAGTCTAGTTCTGGAAATTTATCCTTTAGAATTAAATCCTATAGAATTAAAAGCGTATTTACTGAAGTAGGGAGTATATTGGTAACGTGTGTTTATTGAAGCATCGTTTGCCAAGTGACAAGACAAAAAAATAAAAAAAATTGTTAACAAACCAATGGTTAAATTAACTTGAATATACCTATGCTGTGAAATATTATGCAACTGTTTAAAAAAATGCTTTGGGGGCCGGGCATGGTGGCTCATGCCTGTGATCTCAGTATTTTGGGAGGCCAAGGCAGGCAGATCATCTGAGGTCAGGAGTTCGAGGCCAGCCTGGCCAACATGCAAAAACCCCATCTCTACTAAAAATACAAAATTAGCTGGACATGGTGGCGCATGCCTGTAATCCCAGCTACTCAGGAGGCTGAGGCAGGAGAATCACTTGAACCCTGGAGAAGGAGGTTGTGGTGAGCCGAGATCATGCCATTGCATTCTCGACTGGGCAACAAGAAAAAAACTCTGTCTCAAAATAAAAAAAATAAAAAAAAAAAGCTTTGGGGCTGCATCCATTTTCCTATTGGAATATACATTATAGAATGCTGAGTGATTAAAGTACCTTACAGAAAGATGCATATAGAATTAGTCTATGTTTGTAGAAATAACTCTGTCCTGTGACTTTTAAAAAATGTCAATGAGTTTTTTAAAAATT
>NW_016803288.1:1332757-1419702 GCF_001698545.2 Rhinopithecus bieti
TATTTAAAAATTTTAAATATTTTTAATAATTAAAATTTGTTAGAGGTAGTACGCCGATATGTTTGAGAAAGGACAAATGGTTTGGGGGTAGATAAGAGAGAAAATGATTGTACAACATGAAACACACTCTGGCATTGTGTGAGAACAAGAATAAACTAGAAAATTCTGTTAATAGAACTGCAAACGTGTAAAACTGAATATGTAATGGCATACCTTGGAACATTATCTTAATTGGTTATTTTTTAAAATGTCATTCTTTGTTACCAAGCCTTATAATGCACCCATCTAAAATGATGTTATCTATAAAACTCAATTTACTACTAATTTACTAGCAGTGAATACATTTCTGCAGTCTCTTATGATATTTGCAAGCAATTACCATTTCTTACTTGAGTCCCTTTCTAAACATACACACAACTCAAATTCCCCATTATATCTTCCATTAAAAAGAAAAAAAACCCTGAAACCTTTTTTTTTTTTTTTTTGAAACAGGATCTCACACTTTCACTCAGGCTGGAGTACAGTGGTGTGATCCTGGCTCACTGCAACCTCTGCCTCCTGAGTTCAAGCTAATCTTGTGCCTCAGCCTCCCGAGTAGCTGGGATTACAGGTGGCCACCACCATGCCCGGCTCTTTTTTTTTTTTGTATTTAATAGAGACAGGGTTTCACCACGTTGGCCAGACTGGTCTTGAACTCCTGACCTCAAATGATCTGCCCACCTTGACCTCCCAAAGCGCTGGGATTACAGGCCTGAGTCACAGCGCCTGGCCTGCTCATTTGTTTTTTCTGCTGTCTTTTGGCAACATATCTCACATTTTTAAAGAGTAACCATTAAGAGGCCAGGTGCGGTGGCTCACGCCTGTAATCCCAGCACTTTGGGAGGCCAAGATGGGTGGATCACGAGGTCAGGAGATTGAGACCATCTTGGCTAACACAGTGAAACCCTGTCTCTACTAAAAATACAAAAAATTAGCCGGCCTTGCTGGCGGGTGCTTGTAGTCCCAGCTACTTGGGAGGCTGAGGCAGTAGAATGGCACGAACCCGGGAGGCGGAGCTTGCAGTGAACCAAGATCGCGCCACTGCACTCCAGTCTGGGGGACAGAGCGAGACTCCCTCTCAAAAAAAAAAAAAGGTAACCATTAAGAATTTGGAAAAACTTCAGTTTCAAAATATTATCCAAATCTCTGTATCAAAAATGATCAGATTGAAAATGGTAGTTGAAATTGAAATTCATATGTCAAAAGTAAGTATTATTCATCTTTAATAAATTAAAATCACACATATTGAGGACCTGTTACGTATGAATAGCTTAATCACCTTAATCAATAAGTAAGATGCTGTGTCATCTTTCTTTACTCTTCACAGAATACCTGGGAAGTGGACTTTATTATTCCTGATTTGGATCTTACGATTATGGCTCCTTACCTGCACATGGCCAAATATGAACAATTCAGAAAGCGTTGTCTTTAGAAACACCACCACCCTCTAGCTAGGTTCTCTAGACACACAGGGGAAATACTCAATGGAAATTTTACTGACCCTGAGACCAAGGCACCTCACACAGACTTTGGTGGTTCACAATCTAAAGATAAAGTAAAATAATAATAATAATAATAGTAAAGCTTCTGGTAGTCCACAATCTAAAGATAAAGTAAAATAATAATAATAATAATAAAGGTAAAGCTTCTGGACATTTCCAAGTTCTCTGTGCTTTCTTTCTCCTGCTCTACCATCTTTTACCTTTATTAAAGCTCTAAATGAGCACACCCTGGGGGGTCTTGTGAGTCCTTTCAGTTGCCCAATGCTCCCACTCCAGTGACTCCCTTGAACATTGAACATTTAGTCAATTAACTTATGTTGAAACTGACCATGTCCATTCTCACAACAGGTATAGGAAAATGGCTGTCATTGTAGTCAGGTACCCTCTCAGGCATCCTCATACAGCCATGTTCTTCAAAGGGTGGCTCTATCCTCAGGCCCAAAGGGCAAGTCCAGACAAGGACCACCTATAGAATTTGCAAGGTCCAATGCAAAATAAAAATGGGGACCCTGTGCTCAAAAGGTATTAAGAAGGTCAAGATAGTGACAGCAGCTTTAAACCAAGTGCAAGATCCTTCTAAGCACGTGGCCCATGTGACTGCACAGGTCATCAGCACACGGTGCCAGTTCTGGGCCCGACTGAAGCACCACCATAAGCTGTCATTCTTTATAAAGAGACAGGAAGAGGCTGGGTGTGGTGGCTCACACCTGTAATCCCAGCACTTTGGGAGGCCGAGATGGGTGGATCACCTGAGGTGAGGAGTCTGAGACCAGCCTGGCCAAGATGGTAAAACCCCATCTCCATTAAAAATACAAAAATTAGCTGGCTGTGGTGGCACATGCCTGTGGCCCCAGCTACTTGGGAGACTGAGGCAGGAGAATGAACCTGGGAGGCAGAGGTTACAGTGAGCTGAGATAGCACCATTGCAGTCCAGCCAGGGTGACAAAGCAAGACTGTCTCAAAAAAAAAAAAAAAAAGAAAAGAGACACAGGAAGAAAAATCTTAAGCTTCTAGAAAGTTTCTCACTGCACACAGGCAAAGTCAGGCTCTTTTCCTTTTGAGGGTTGCGCTGTCTGGAGGGCTGGGCTGCTGCCTTTAGCCAGAGGGCAATAGTGTCCCACCATAGAAGGTGGCAAGCACAGATGGGAGGGGCTGTACCTCATGAGAGATGAGACTATACATTTCCTTAGTGTTTAAAACCAATGTGGAGTTTTCTATTCATTAGAAGTGAAACCATCCATTTCAACTCATACAAAGGCTTTGCAAAATAACTATGATTATTTTCCATTCTAGAGATGTAGACATGAAAATGCAGGGAGACCACCTTGCTTCTAAGTCCTAAAGCATACTTGATAAACCTAGAAGTTAGTCCCAGCTCTGCCACATGATGCCTGCCATCCCATATGAATGGTAGCCCCTGGACTTGGGCAGTGTGGCAGCCCTGCTCTAAAGACCGTGGTTTCTAACTCCCCACACTTTATACCTCCCAGTATGAAGGCATAGCCCAAATCCAATACAATATTAGACGCTAAGCAATTTCTTCAGCTGCGTGGGGGCCTAGATTTTTAAAAAAGATTTTCCCCTTGGAAGCAGAGGTTGCAGTGAGCCAAGATCACGCCACTGCACTCCAGCCTGTGGCAACACAGCAAGACTCTGTCTCAAAAAAAAAAAAAAAAAAAAAAAAAAAAAAGAACGATTTCTCCCATTGATACAGAAATCTTTTTTTTTTTTTTTTAGAGGATTCTCACTCTGTTGCCCAGGGTAGAGTGCTACAGAACAAGACTCTGTCCAAAAAAAGAAAAATGAAAAAAAAGAAGAAAGAGAGAGAGAGACTGAATTTTCTAGTTTTGCTTGTAGCTAAGTGTGATCATATGACCACATTCTAGTCAATGGGAAATGAGTAGATCTAGAGTATATACGGCATCCAAAAATGCCCTTATAGGAAGGGGTATGCAAGTCTTTGCTCGCTTCCCTATTCTACTGACTGGAACAAAGGGATGAGGGGTCATGGCTGGAACTGGAACAGCCATCATGGACCATGAACTGCATGTCACTTCCTGAGGATGGTGAAGCAACAAGGTGAAGGAGCCTGGGGTCTTCCTCATCATGGAGCTGCCATACCCACCTGCATTCCTTACCCCTAACTTAATGTACTTAAGAGGAAAATACACTGCTATTTTGTGTTTTATATTATTCACAGCCAAACCCAACATGATCTGATGAAGTATTTTCTGGGAATGAAAAGGATGGGAGTAGGTAAAGCACGAGCTAACATGGTATGAAAAACGAACAGCACAGCCAGGCACAGTGACTCACGCCTATAATGCCAGTACTTTGGAAGGCTGAGGAGGGCGGATCACAAGGTCAGGAGTTCGAGACAAGCCTGGCCAAAGTAGTGAAACCCCGTCTCTAATAAAAATACAAAAATTAGCTGGGTGTTGTGACATGTGCCTGTAGTCCCAGCTGCTCAGGAGGTTGATGTGGGAGAATCGCTTGAACCTGGGAGGTGGAGGTTGCAATGAGCAGAGACCACGCCATTGCACTCCAACCTAGGTAGCAGAGTGAGACTCCATGTCAAAAAAAAAAAAAAAAAAAAAAAAGGACAGCATGTTTTGGATGGTTTGCAAATTCAAATAATTTAGCAGAAATAAACACTTGGAGTGAGAAGTCTATAGAAGAAAAAAATTAATATTTCTCTCCCAACCCTACCCCTTCAAAAATTCCCAGAAATAAAGTGATGGCCATTGCATCTCCTACTACAAGTGGGTGCTCTCACAACTTTTATTTGAATCTCAGAGTAAAGAGTGATGTATCTTCTCCTCTTGCTGTCTTTAAAAGAGTTCTGAGGCCAGCTGTGGTGGCTCATGCCTGTAATCCCAACACTTTGGGGGACCGAGGCGGGTGGATTACCTGAGGTCAGGAGTTCGAGACCAGCCTGGCCAACATGATGAAACCCCATCTCTACTAAAAATACACAAAATTAGCCAAGTGTGGTGCCAGGCACCTGTAATCCCAGCTACTCAGGAGGCTGAGGCAGGAGAACCACTTGAACCCAGGAGGTGGAGGTTGCAGTGAACTGAGATCGCGGCACTGCACTGCAGACTGGGCAACAAGAGTGAAACATCATCTCAAAAAAAAAAGAAGAGCTTTGAGTGCTCTGCATGCATATCATGGTTCACGGTGATTAGACAAGCACATGCAGAATCAGACACTTAACCTGGTGTGCTATTTACTCCTCACGACATCATGGTGATCAGCATGGAGTTTTGAACTACTTTTTTATAATTATTTTTAATGAATATCCATACTGACTAATAGACAAAATAAAACGGCAAAGATATTACCGATGTCAGAAAATGGAAGTAAAAAAATGACAATTTTCAGCATTTTCAAGCATCAAGATGAACTTTTCTAGCTCCCTGAGTTCCAGGTATGTGATCCAAATCCATATGTAGTAGATCAAGATTTCTCCAGCAATTAAAAAATACAAAGAGAAATTATATCCTATATTATGATTTTATCCAATTTGGCTTTAAGGTTTTTGGAAGCAAAGACTATCTACACCAAGAGTGTTTTATTTGCAGAGAAGTGTTTGCAAATACCTCTGCATGAAATTCTTTCTTATCATTTAGAAATAAAGTCACGAAAACTAGAGATAAGAAATCACTTAATTTTAAATGGAAAAATACTAACGTTCTAAGTAACTCATCATGAAAACAGTGCATTTTCAGTGTTGCCTAACGTAATTTGCATTTTAATCTGTATTTTATATAAATTGTGTTCTCAAACCAAAGCATGTATTTTTAAAAATAATGAATTCCTTAAAAGTACTGATAAATAATGACAGATATTTTTTCAAAGCCATGCATGAATATGGTTAAAACATTAAATGGAATGGGAAGACAAAATGCAATAGTCTACTACTAAATCTCTTCTTTAGCATTCGTTCATTTGATGAGTATTGATTGAAGACTCCTATAATGCCAAGCACACATTATTAAAGGGTCTTTTAATTAATTCCACCTTTAACTCTTCAAGCTATCACATAGGATAATTAGCTCCAGATGGCTAAATATTTATATAATGTTCTTTTTTTGATTTATCAATTTTAGAAATTCTCTATTCTGCTATGATACACACAGAATTGTTTCTTTCATGTGAATCATCACTTCCCCTCCATGAAGTTATTTTATATAATTATTTCTCTTTGTTTTCCTCTTTTGGTTGCCTTTGCAAGTTGAAATAAGATATTAAAGCTTTAACTTCTTTTTTTCATTATAGACACAGCATCTTTTGCTCCTGGCTTTGTAAGATAATCCCCCGCCCAGTGCCTTTCCTTCAGCCCTCTTCCCTTCCATCTCTTGCCCCTGTATTCTCTACTTTTACATCTTCAAGGCTGAACATGCATATTCTGCTGTTTAGCATAAATGAATCATTGCCTCTTTTTTCATTATGTGGATTATAAAAGTGGAAGTCAAAGTAGTTACATTATTTTAATTATAAGCATGTGAAACTGGCTGGGTGTGGTGGCTCAGGCCTGTAATCCCAACACTTTGGGAGGCCGAGGGGGGCGGATCATGTGAGGTCAGGAGTTGGAGACCAGCCTGGTCAACATGGCGAAACCCCGTCTCTACTAAAAATACAAAAAATTAGCCAGGCGTGGTGGCAGGCGCCTGTAGTTCCAGCTACTCGGGAGGCTGAGGCAAGAGAATCGCTTGAACTCCAGAGGCAGAGGTTGCAGTGAGTCCAGATCACGCCATTGCACTCCAGCCTGGGTGACAAGAGTGAGGCTCTGTCTCAAAAAATAAATAAATAAACAAACAAATAAAAGCATATGAAACTATTGTTGAATTTCTAATTTTCATGGGGAGTTTCTACATGCAGGTTTTTCTTAATTACTAAACAAATATATTTTCAAGTTTTCCAATGTCTTTATTAAATGGAGTATTCTAAAAGCTCCCCTTTTTTCTCTCCCAACCGGCAAATTACCAGCAGACATGTTCTTCCTCCAGAGGTCATCGGCATGGGTATCTATACCTGCTCCCCAGGGTCATTCTGTGATTTTCCCTCATGCCTTTTCTCTTTCCTATATTAAAATCCTGGATACTAGAATCCCTTGGCTTATTTACTTACTTTCTTTTTGCCAGAAAATATCTCAAATAATTTACTAAGAAACAGTAGTGTAGGAGGTAAGCTTTCTGAAGCCTTACAGCCTGAAAATATCTTTTTCATTCATCACACTAGGTCAGTGGGTATTCTAGGTTGAAAACAATAGCTCTCCAAACCTTTGAATGAAGAGCTCTGTTTTCTTCTTGGCTTAGTGTGGGTGAAAATTCTGATGCCTGTTTCTCTTTCCTTTATAAGTAAACTGTTACAGAGTTTTGTCTTTATCATTTGTGATGTTGTATCTAGATATGGATATATACACATTTATTGTTCTGTGCAATTAATGCAGCCTTTCAATGCAGAGATTCATGCTCTTCAATTCTGGACTTTGTTTTTGTTATCTTTTTGTTCTTTTTTTTTTACACTGTCTGTTTCTATCATCATCATCATGACTACATTATTATTCAGGTATTGAAACTTCTGGATTGATCTTCTCTGTCATTCAATCTCTTCTATTTTCTACTTTTCTTCCATTTCTATTTACTTTCTGGAAGATTTCTTTGACTTTATCTTCCAAAATGTACATACTTCCCATGACTCTTTATCTCGTTGTCTTCTGGTTGTCCCTTTTCTATAGAATCTTGCACTTTATGAATGCATTGTATTCTCTAATCTCTCTGCAGATGCTACTGAGGATTTCTTTTTCATCTGAGGTCATTTGTTCTCTAGCTTTCAAATGGGAGTGTTTCCTCAAATGTCTGGTGATCCTTACTTGACTTCTGCATAGTATAATGAGATCATCAAAAGCAAATAGGAGATTAGGATACACAGCAGTGCCCAACGACTGGCAAGCTTTGCTTTGAGTTGATTTGGTGGAGCCACTACTTATGTGGAGAGATCCCTGAAAGTCTGCACGTGGATTTCATGCTTCTTGAGGCACTCTATTCCCTTTTTGACTATAAGGCATTTCAAATTATCATCAGGGCATTTAACAATTATCCACATAGTCTTTACTCAGCTTTAGATAATATGAATGTCTTACCATATTGCTTTAAATCTCCTCCTTTTCTTCCAAAATAAAATAGAAACATTGAAGATATACTTAAAGTCAACTCTGCCTTTCTGCTACACCACATTGTCCTCCTTCTCTCCTAGAGAACACCACAATGCTGAATTTTGTGATGACCGTTTTGATGAATATTTGTGTATTTTACTACATGTGTATTATCCTTAAATAAGAGTACTATTTTATGTGGTTAATTTCATACACATATAAGTATATACATGTGATAAGTATGCATATAGCGAAACATAAAATATAGTACTTGTTTTTTGAGACAGAGTCTCGCTCTGTCCCCCAGGCTGGAGTGCAGTGGCATGATCTCAGCTCACTGCAGCCTCTGCCTCCCAAGTTCAAACAATTATACTGCCTCAGCCTCCCGAGTAGCTGGGACTACAGGTGCATGCTACCATGCCCAGCTAATTTTTGTATTTTTAGTAGAGGCGGGGTTTCACCATGTTGGCCAGTCTGGTCTTGAACTCCTGACTACAGATGATCCACCCGCCTCGGTCTCCCAATGTGCTGGGATTGCAGGAAAATAGTACTCTTATTTAAGTATATATCACATACATATATGTATGTGATTACAGACATATACATATGTGTGTATAAAGTTGAACATATAAAATAGTACTCTAATTATATGTACACATTATATAACAAACAATATATAATTGTGTCTATCAACCTATATGTAATTATAATACATGTAGAAAATAAAAAATAAATTTTTTGAAAAGAAAAGATAAAACAAAAAATAAAATAATAATTATAATGCATGCATATTCTGCAAACTGCTTTTGACTCAACATCATATTTTTGACATCTATTTTGAGGTACATAATCTAATTCATTTCCATGCTGTATGAGATTCCATTTTATGACTATACCATGAGTATGGTTCTCTATTTCTGGATATTTAAGATATTTTTAATTTTCTGGTGTTTAATTGGTGCTGTAAGGAATATTCCTTTACACATCTTTAGAAGATGTATTAGAATGGAGAGATAATAGAGGCAGGGCTACTGGTAGAAGAGATAATTAAGCCCTAAACTTGACAATGGTGGGATGAAACAGATTATAGAAATTTTTTGAGATTATACACACTACTTGGTGATTTGTCAGAAGTGGGGGTGAGAGTGGAAGTGGCACATGAGAGAGAGGAAATAATTTAGGATGACTCTTAAGTTTCTGCCTTGCAAAAATAAATAGATCTTTGAAACACATCCCAATATAGGGCATTCAGAAGTGTTGACAGGACTAGTGGGGTGGGCAGAAAAAAAGTTCCATTTTAGAAACAAGTTTATACTTTGTATGACCATAAGCTATTCAGCTGGAAATTTCCTGTGGCTAGCGAAGTTAAAGTACTTTCCAACTCTATGATTCATGGCGCTATCTATCTTGGCTGCTTTGGTAAGCAAAAGCACATTGGGCATTTAAAAAGAGGGTTCTATTGGTATAGCAGGCTGAATAATGGCCCTCCAAAGAGTTCCATGCCCTAATCTCTGGAATTTTATGTAGCAAAAAGAACTTTGCAGATGTAATCAAGCTAAGGATGTCAAAATGGGGAGATTACCTGCATTATCCACGTGGGTCTAAGGTCATCATGAGGGTTTTCGTAAAAGGGTGATAAAGTTTGGATGTTTGTCTCCTCCAAATCTCATGTTGAAATGTAATGCCCAGTGTTGGAGGTGGGACCTGGTGGGAGGAATTGGATCATAGGGGCAGATCCCTCAGCAATGGTTTAGTGCCATCCTCTCTGGGATGAGTGAGTTCTCACTTTCTTAGTGCACATAAGATCTGATTGTTTAAAAGAAGCTGGCACCTCTTCCTCTCTCTCTTGCCCCAGCTCTTGCCATGTGACATGCTGACTCCCCTTTGCCTTCCACCATGATTGGAAGCTTCCTGAGGCCTCACCAGAAGCAGATGCTGGTGCCATACTTCATGTACAGCCTACAGAACTATGTGCCAAATAAACCTATTTTCTTTACAAATTGCCCAGCCTCAGGTATTCCCTTACAGGAATGCAAGAATGGACTAACACAGAGGAGTGCAGGAGTCAGAGTCAGAGAGAAGGCAATGCGAGAAAGAAAGCAAAGGGAAAAAGGCTATACGATATGGAGCCAGGAGACAAGGAATGCCAGCTCCTTTGGGAACCTGGAAGGCACAAGGAATGGGCTTATCCCTGGAGCCTCCAGAAGGAGCCAACCATGCTAACGCCTTGATTTTAGCTCATTTTGGACTTCTGGCCTCCAGAGCTGTAAGGTAATAAATGTGTGTTGTTTAAAGCCATCATCTTTGTGGTAATTTGTTATAGCAGTCAAAGGAAAATAATGCAGTTGGCTTTTCAATAAGAAGACTTAACTGAAGACAGGGCTGACTTCAAGGGCATGTGATCTGTGTAGTCACACAAGTCCCCACACTTACAGGGTCCTCATGGTTGGTTTAATGCTCTATGGTCACTGTCTTCACATGATTAATGATATTTTGAACAAGGAACCCCACATATTCATTGTGCATGGGGCCCTGTCACTTGTGTACTCAGTCCTAACTAAAGATAACATATTTGACATATTTGGGGCATAGCTTTCTTTTTCTTATATTTTTCTGTTAATAAGATTTTCTAGGCCAGGTGCGGTGGTTCATGCCTATAATCCTAGCACTTTGGGAGGCCAAGGCAGGCAGATCACTTGAGGTCAGGAGTTCAAGACCAACATGGCCAACACGGTAAAACCCCGCCTCTACCAAAAATACAAAAATTAGCCGGGTGTGGTGGTGCCCACCTGTAATCCCAGCTACTTGGGAGGCTGAGGCAGGAGAACTGCTTGAACCTCCACCTCTTGGGTTCAAGCAATTCTGCCTCAGCCTCTTGGGTAACTGGGATTACAGGCATGCACCACCATGCCTGGCTAATTTTCATATTTTTAGTAGAGTTGGGGTTTCACCATGTTGGCCAGGCTGGTCTCCAACTCCTGGCCTCAAGTGATCTGCCTGCCTCGGCCTCCCAGAGTGTTAGGATTACAGGTGTGAGTCACCCAGCCCGGCCCAGTCTTTCTTTCTGAGCAGCTATGTGCCCAGTAAGAAATTGTAGAAAGGTAATGATTAAGGAAAAAAAGAGAGACAGATTTAGGGTAACGACTACCAGACTGTGCTACCACTGTAACCTTAAACCAATTATACATTTTGGTGGATTGTCTAGCAATATTTCACAGAGTATTTCTAAGAGAGGCTTAAAGGGCCACGTGTCCATATACCTAGCTAAAAGTGGGGTTCTATTAAGGAAAAAGAGAACACACATTGGGTAAAACCTGGCAGCTTCCAACATAACTATGATCACTACATTGTATGTATCAGGCTTTTCCTAAAGAGTCAGGGAAACAGTGAAAAAACAATTTATTATATTGTTCATTCTTAAAAGTCTGTGACCCCCTAACGTCTGGAAGTTTATCATAGAACACTTTTCACCTTAGGGTGCTTTCTCTACTCTGAACTTTTCTCTCAAGTTTTCCTAACCTCAAATTCCTGGGAGCCAAAACCATAAAAACCCTAGAAGAAAATCTAGGCAATATCATTCAGGACGGAGGCACAGGGAAAGAGATTTCATGACGAAAATGCCAAAAGCAATTGCGACGAAAGCAAAAATTGACAAATGGGATCTAATTAAACTAACGAACTTCTGCACAGCAAAAGAAACTATCATCAGCGTGAACAGACAACCTACAGAAGGGGAAAAAAATTTTCCAATCTATCCATCTGACAAAGGTCTATCATCCTGAATCTACAAGGAACTTAAATTTACAAGAAGAAAACAACCTCATTAAAAAGTGGGCAAAAGACGAGAAAAGACACTTCTCTAAAGATGACATTCACTTAGCCAACAAGCATGAAAAAAACCTCAACATCATTAATTATTACAGAAATGCAAATCAAAACCACAATGAGATACCATCTCACAGCAGTCAGAATGGCTACTACTAAAAAGTCAAAAAAGAACAGACACTGGTGAGATTGTGGAGAAATAGGAACACTTTTACACTGTTGGTGGGAGTGTAAATTAATTCAACCATTGTGGAAGACAATGTGGTGATTCCTCAAAGACCTAGAGGCAGAAATGTCATTTGACCCAGCAATCCCATTAATGGGTATGTACCCAAAGGAATATAAATTATCCTATTATAAAGATACATGCATGCATATGTTCATTGCAGCACTCTTCACAATAGCAAAGACATGGGATCAACCCAAATGCCCATCAATGATAGGCTGTATAAAGAAAATGTGGTGCATGTACACCATGGAATACTATACAGCCATAAAAAGAAATGAGATAATGTCCTTTGCAGGGACATAAACGAAGTTGGAAGCCATTATCCTCAGCAAACTAACACAGGAACGAAAACAAAACACCGCATATTCTCACTTGTAAGTGGGAGCTGAATAACGGGAACACATGGACACATGGTGGGGACCAGTAAACACTGGGGCCTCTCCGTGGGGGGAGGGAGAGCATCAAGAAGAATAGTTAATGGATGCTGGACTTAATATCTAGGTGATGGGATGATCTGTGCAGCAAACCACCATGGTGCATGTTTACCTATGTAACAAACCTGCACATCCTGCACATGTACCCCAGAACTTAAAATGAAAGTTGAAAAAAAGAAAAATTTGGGCCGGGCGCAGTGGCTCAAGCCTGTAATCCCAGCACCTTGGGAGGCTGAGACGGGTGGATCACGAGGTCAGGAGATCGAGACCATCCTGGCTAACACGGTGAAACCCCGTCTCTACTAAAACTACAAAAAACTAGCCGGGCGAGGTGGCGGCGCCTGTAGTCCCAGCTACTCGGGAGGCTGAGGCAGGAGAATGGCGTGAACCCGGGAGGCGGAGCTTGCAGTGAGCTGAGATCCAGCCACAGCACTCCAGCCTGGGCGACAGAGCGAGACTCCGTCTAAAAAAAAAAAAAAGAAAAGAAAAGAAAAATTCCTGGGAGCTATGCTGTTCTCCTCATGGTGTTCTGAATAAGGAGTAAACTCTCTGCTTTAGGTCTGGGAAGTGAGGTCGCCAAGGCAAGCTCTTGAATTTTATTTTCCTTAATAAAGATGGTTTCTCCCCAAGAGAAATTCTAGTGGCAGTTGTTGATGTAACAACATTCTCAACATGCTTATTTGCTAAATAAATGAATCATCTACATATTTCTTTACAGGGTTCCTGGATAAACTGGAAAGATACATTTTCAGGGCTGTCATCCCCTTACTAGTAAGATAAGACATACTTTCGGCCGAGTGTGGTGGCTCATGCCTGTAATCCCAGCACTTTGGGAGGCCGAGGTGGGCGGATCAGAAGGTCAGGAGTTCGAGACCGGCCTGGCCAACATAGTGAAACCCCATCTCTACTAAAAATACAAAACAATTAGCTGGGTGTGGTGGGGGGGGGTGTCTGTAATCCCAGCTACTCGGGAGAGTGAGGCAGGAGAATCACTTGAACCTGGGAGGCGGAGGTTGCAATGAGCCGAGATCACATTACTGCACTCCAGTCTGGGCAACAGTGTAAAACTCCATCTCAAAAAAAAAAAAAGAAAGGTATACTTGCCAAATAGTCATTGATTCAGTAAATATTGTGCCAGCCATTGAAATAGAATCTCAGTATACAAAAGGAGAGTGAAACAGACTATTTTTCTTCCAATGGACCTTAGCATCTAGTACTATCTAGTGCCATCCAGATTTTGTGAAGAGAGAACAAGAGAACCCCAAGAGACCTATCCCTAACACACTCCTTCAATATAAAGCAAGAATGCTGGGCTCTGCCCAAGAACAGGAAAAAAAAAATCCATGCTGAATATCCACATAAGCTCAGCCTTCCCTGAGTTTTGTCATTCATGATGTTTGTGGACATCACAGTATACTGGAAGACTTCTAGAATGAATAGTAACAATAACTGTTACCATCTAGAAAATATGTCCAGTTCTCCAAGGCACATGGTAGGATGGCACTCCTCTGTTCTTTGCAGTTATGAGGGGACATGTGGCTTGCTTTGGCTAAATGAGAATGGAAGTCATTTGCAGGTCTGGTTGAAAGTCTTAAGAATCAGCGCTCTGTTAAGCCAACCTCTTCTTCCCTCTGCCTTGACAACTGACCACACATCAGTTGGTATCTGCTTGGTAAGTCTGTTTTCTGGACTAAAGATTCCAAGGAGTACTCAACCAATCCCTGATGGAGAGCTAGTGTAAGTGAAAAGAAACCTTTGTCTTTCTAAGCTACTAAGATTTGGGAGATTTTTTATTACTGTAGTGTAACCCAGCCCATCCTAACTGATGCAATCATAGATGTGTCTCAACATGAGAGTCTTCTACAAAAAGTAACTCATCTCATCCTCATGGAAACCTCTTGAGGCAGATAGTATCATTATTTTCATGATTTTCTCTGACAAGAAAATTTAGAGATGAAGGAGTGGATGAATAGGTAAGTGCTAATATCCAAACCCTGAGATTCCAGTTGGGGTTTCATGCTTTGGTGACTCAAACCACAGTTTTTGCTTGAGTTAATAAATGGGAACTCAACTATAATGGGTGCCTATAACTGTCAGGCCTCTGTCTTAGGCGCTGGGAATCTAAGGGTGAACAAGACAGACAGTAGCTTACTTCCAAGTGGAGAAAAAAGAAAAGACCCAAGAAAACATACAACAAACAGTTTCAGTTCATTATGAAGAACATAAAATAGGGATGTGACAGTACTGAAATGGTTAGAAAGGTCTCTGAGAAGGTGATTTTTGAGTTGAGAGGACAAAGAGATATCCCAGGCAGGCATAATTCGTGCAAAGGTCTTTCTTGGGAGAAGCCTGGTGCATCAGCGGTGCAGAGCAGAGTCAGTTTTGCAAGACTATGAGGAAAGGGTATAAGACAACAAAGGGCGCATCCTGTAGGGCTGGAGGCTGCAAGGACTCTGGAGAAGGGGAATTACTTAATTCAGTTTGCTTGTGTAAGGACCACTCTGGATGTCGCAGTGTGGGTGGGTGGCCAGTGGATGCAGGGAAATGAGCCAGGAGATCCTCGCGGCCGCCTAGATCTACCTGTGGTGAAGGACTAAGTCTTGCCCCCAGGCCTATCCTTTTCAAACCTACTCGAGTCTACGCAGTTCTGCGCACAAGTGACCACTCCCTGAGTTCGACTCCACCCAACCCGAATTCCTGTTGCTGACCCCGAGCTACGACGCTGCAGCTTTGTCAAGTTGCAGTTAGTTTCTAAATGCGCCCTCTCCGGTTCTGATCTATGTCCTCCAGAACCGATCTGGGGACCGGCCCCTGTCCCCCTCTCCGCTTTCCAGAGCTCTGGTCTAGGCAAGGGACGCTGACGGCTCCGCCTGGATGGGCCGTGGGAGCCAAGCCTGTTCTGTGCCGGGTACCATGCTCCTGCTATGTCCCAAGGATTTAATGACGAACAAAGCCCATGCGCCACCATGGTCCTGGTGGCGCTTTCAGCCCAGAGGCGGCGGGAACACAGTGGGAGGGGCGAGGAGCTGCAGTCATCAGGAACCCTCGGATTCCACGCCAGCCTCAGGAGGGAGCAAATTGGAATGTAAAAACAAAACATTACATTCCCGATTCTCGGAAGCACGGCGCGGGCAGGAGCCAGGGCGCCCAGGTGAGCGCCGGGCTGCACCTCCCGCGGGCGCTGGGGTAGAGCTCTACACGCGGAGCTGAGCCAGCCGGGCGCGCAGCGACGCTGCAGGCCGCGGGCGGTACTGCAACGCAGCGCGGCCCGGCGCCTCTCGAGGCTCTATCGGGCGCGCATGCCCAGCGCGCCGCTCGTGGCCCCTCCAGCCTCATCGCGCGCTTCCGCGGCAGCCGCGGAGGCCGAGCTGAGTGTGCGCGGCGGGGAGCGCTGAGGGATGGGGCCTGCGCCGCAGGGCGGGAAAGGGTGGCTGGGACGTGGTCCCTGCCTTAGCCACGCCCTAGCGCCTGACACCCTCCACGAAAGGTTGTTCCAGTTACTCCTGTTTTGCAGTTGAGAAGACGTCTCAGAGACTGGCAGTAACTTGGCCAAGGCCACACAGCTGGAAGGATGGCAAATGAGTTCGGGATTCGGACTCTACATCCTCAACCTCCTGCACCCCAGGACTGTGAGGCGAGGTAAGCTTGAGAACCGGGGCTGTCTTATCGGAGTTTGGGGGGCCTTTATCCCTCCTTTACAGATGTGCAAACTTCCTTTCTAGTAGCTCAAGGAAGTTACTAGAAACTTCTGAAATGTTTTAGAAGAAAGAAAAAGCCACTTTCTGGGATCTCCTGTCCATTCATAAACCCTTGAAGTGTCTGTGCTCCGACCTGGGTGTTAGAGACCTGGCCCGTTTCCAACGGACAGTGCTGTTTTTGTCAAGGCATAATATTTGGGAGTGCTAGAGGCCAGAGAGAATATAAAATTGGGCAATGAAGCATGGAGGGAAGTTCAGAGCAAGAGAAAGGATGATCATGGAAAGCTCGCGGAGGCCTTCCTCTGAGCCCCAAGCTCCCCACTGGCAGAATTTGATGGAGGGCTCTCTAAGATCACGCTTTGTAGGCGCCTAGAATGATCTAAATCCACACTGCCTTTCCTTTTCTTCCTCAGAAGCACCCACCTCAGGGCCTTTGTACATGCTCTCCTCTCCCCCGTTCTCTGTCTTCTTATGGCAGCTTTCCTGCTCGTGGCTTACAGCTCATCTCCCAAGTCCTGGTCATTGCATCTGTAAGGCTTGTGGTCTGGAAATGAATGTTCCCTGAGGGCTGAGCCTTACCCTGTTCCTCATTCCTCTAGCCTCAGCACTAGCCTGTGCCTGCACTGAAAGAGCATTCAATACATAGTTTTTGTGTTGTTTTGTTTTTGATACAGAGTCTTGCTCTGTTGCCCAGGCTGGAATGCAGTGGCTCCTTCTTGGCTTACTACAAGCTCCATCTCCTGGGTTCAAGCAATTCTCCTGCCACAGCCTCCCGAGTAGCTGGGATTACAGGCACCTGCCACCACGCTCAGTTAATTTTTGTATTTTTAGTAGAGGCGGGGTTTCACCTTGTTGGCCAGGCTGGTCTTGAACTCCTGATCTCAGGTGATCCGCCCGCCTTGGCCTCCCAAAGTGCTGCGATTACAGGCATGAGCTACCTGCACCCGGCCAAATACATGTTTTGTTTAATGAATGAGTGAATGAATGAATGTTGGCTCCCAAATCTTATACTCAGTGACTGGTTCACATCTTCCCTCTTCTCTCCTACATTAGGTAGTCATAACTAGGAGGGTGCATTGGTTTCTTAGGGTGGCTGTACCAAACAAACATGTATTGTCTCACAGTTCTGTCAGCTTAGAAGTCTGTAATCAAGATGTCCGCAGGGCCATGCTCCCTCTGAACCCTCTAGGGGAGGCCTTCCTGCCTCTTCCATCTTCCTACAACCGTTGGCTTGTGGCTGTATACTCCAATCTCTGCCTCTGTCCATGGCTTCTTCTCCCTGTGTGTCGCCTTGTCTTCTCATGGCATTTTCTTCTCTGTGTCTCTTCTTATAAGGACACCATTCACATTGGATAAGGGCCCACCCTAATGACCTTGTCTTACATCTGTAAAGACCCTGTTTCCAAATAAGGTCACATCCATAAGTTGGGGGCTGGGGATATTAGCGCTTCATCGTATTTTTCTGGGAAACAATTCAACTAGTAACAGAAGTGATCCACGGAATTTAGGCAAACTAAGCTGGGGGTGGGGAAGAAGACAATGAAGGGCAGACATAAGTGTAGGGAATGTGTAATGATTCACACTTGCAAGCATCAGAAGACTTTTGGGGACATCAACCTTAAAGGTTTCTGCTGAAGTAAGTTTCTGTCTTTCCTTGACCCTTTTTCAGGCTGTAAACATCCCATTTCCAGACTCTCCACAAAGCATTTCATCTCCCTGAATTTGGGCTACTGAAGAGTAAGTTAACACTCACTTCTATCTACCAGGGACTGTGGTAAGTCCTGACTTGCTTTCTCTTGTTCAATGTTGACAACCCCCTTGGGAGGAAGGACCTATTGTACACTGAATTTTACATGAGAAACTGAGGTGCGGACAGGCTCACAACTTCTGTGCGCCCGAACTGGGATTCATAACCAGTTCTAACTTGAAACTCCCAGGAGACCCGCAGGTACCTTGCATCAATTCTGTGTGACTTAAGAGGGCGGAACTGTGATGCATGAGTAGAAGTTATGAGGAGAGGCAACAATTTGGGCTACAGTTTAGGAACATTTTCTCTAATGTTTAGACCTCAGATTCTCCAATACTTAGAATTAATAGTTTTTCCTGATGTGGCTCTTTTTGCCACTAGAGATTTTCAGGCAGTGGCTGCTAGTTTGGATTCTCAACGCCCTTCCCAACTTGACCCTACTCTTGAGGGAGACTTTGAACTCTCTGGCATATTGCCTCTGATAGGAGCTATCTGCACATAAATGTGTTTTTCTGAGAAGAGGTCCCTTAGCTTCTCTGAGCCCTAGGAGATAGAAAACCAGGAGCCTAGCAGCTCCCTGATCAGGACCGGGGTTACGAGCACTGCAGCCTAAGGCAGGGAGAAGGATTTGCTCTCTGGGCTGCTATTTCTTCTGCTCGGCTCCTGATATTTCAGTGGCGAAGGTTTTGGTCAGCTGCTGGACTTGTGGCTGAGCCTGTCTTCCTCAACTCATCTTCTCCATGGGGTACTACTGCCCAGCGACACATCTCCTCCGTGCAGCATACTGGCTGCTGTCCGTGCACGCCGACCTCTGGCCGCCAACAGGAAGGTGATGAAAACCAGCCTTGCCCCCCCCACCCCCCCGCTTCCAGAGCTTTGAAATAAACTTTAGCTGTTCATCCCGAAGAAACTGTACTTCCCAGTGACGCTGCTCCCGTGCCTCAACCAGCCCCTGCTGGAGATAAGTTTCACTTTGTGGGGAGTCACTGATTATGCGGGACCTGGCAATATGGTCCTCTTTACTCTTAGCGGCTCTATTCTAAATATGTCTTCCTTCCAGATCGTAGATGCAGGTGTATCTAGAGGGCATTTGGTTCGCCCAAAATAGCACTTAAGTCCACGAGGCAGGAAAGAAACTCTGGCAGTAAATGAGCTCACACCGTCTCCAGACTCCCAGTCATTGTCCCCTCTGACCCTCACAACACCCAACTGCTAGAGGAGGCTTTGCGCCTCACATACGACCTTCCTGATCTTCAGAAATGAAGACACTGAGAGAGGTCAGGGGACTTTCTCTCCATGGTCCAGTAGCTAAGATGTAAAGGAGTCCGGGAGAGTCAGGATTTGTACCCAGGACTTCAAGGCCATCTCTTTCACTGAAGCTCTCCAAGAAGGATGAGTTTGGAGGCTGAGGACCTGAGCTCCTTTTCTCTCGCTTTCACTCACCCGCTGCAGGACTGCAGGCTCCCTGGGGGCAGGCGCCAAGGCCGCCCCTCGAGGGACCCGGTACCAGGCAGGCGCCCCGGGATGGCGGACTGGGCCAGGACCGAAGCCGAATCCTTGTTTTGCAGAGGAGGCTTTGAGCCTGTGGCATGGCTAAGTGTGGACCTCGCTCGCTACCCTGCGAACGTGTTGGGTCAAGCTCTAAGCCCAGAAGTGGGGCTGGGCCGGGTCTGAGGCTTCCCGCTCTGGACAGCTTAGAAGCCCGGCGGGGGTGGGCGCAGCCTTAGAGACCTCAGGCGCCGGCCTCGCTGGAGCCGCGCCGCCGCTTCGCACTGCGCACGCGCGGGGCTCGCGCGGGCTCCGCCCCCCGGGTAGGGACCTACAGCGGGCGCGGCGCTGGAGGTCTGCGGCCGGCGGTGTAGACGCCCCTTTGCCGGACCTGGCACCCGAATCCGGCCTGATGGGTAAGTAGCTGAGCGGGAGGGCAAGGGCCCCTGGATCCGCGTGTACGTGACCGAAGCGCCGGCTGCGGCCGGGTGGTGGGGCCGCGCGGGGCGGGGGCCTGACGGGGCCGGGCCGAGCCGGGGCGGGTCGCGCGGCACGGCCCCGCGTGCCCACGCTGCGAGTGGCGTCGTGGCGAGCCGACACCGGGAAGGCCAAACGCGGGCTCTGGCTGGTGGGCGTGGGGCACTGGCTGGGGTGGGGGCCCGGGCCGCGGCTTGGCGCGTGTTGAGCAGGGACGCGGGCCGGGCCTGGGGTCAGGGTCCGGCCCGGCGCCCCCAGCTCGCCTTTGTGCGCCTCGACCCAGCGGACTCGTCCGACGCGCTAGGGCGACCGGGGCGGGGTGGCGGCGTCCCGCAGGGCAGTTCGTGTGGTGCCGCTGGCCCAGCCTGTGCTCCCTGTCCCCAGCGTTATGAAGGATGTCTCCTCCGAGGGCTCCTACCGTCCGCGCCAGGCAGGAAGTGTCGTCAGGAGGCCATTTTTAAAGCCTCCTGCGGGCCTCCGAGCTGAGCATTGACGGTTTTGGTTTTCTTCGGTTGGAAGAATCCCGGCCTTCCCTCGCGGCGAGCGGGCCCTTCTGGGAGACGACGATGAGCCCCTTGCATCTGGCCTCGTCCTCTGAGCGCCCAGGCTTAGGCGCGCTCGCCTCGGATGCTGCTTGCCATCGGGGGAGCGTGCCAACAATAAACTCGAAAACCAGCCTGGCATTGTCTTTCCTTGAGAGGGTCTCAGGGGTGGGCTCGTCCATCGAGATCCTGCGCATCTTTTGCAGGGGGTGAGGACGTAGGAGGTTGAGTGAGAAGAGATAGTGAAGGTTTGAATTGTTCCAAATGCTGATGTCATTGTGGGACCTCCCCATCCCGGCGTGCCCGTCTTATCTTGGTGTCTTTGGGGTTTGGGGCTCTATAAAGCCAAGAAATTTCAGGGTTCAAGAGAATGAAAGTTTCTTAACCAGAAAGGAAAAGCCAAAAGAGCGAACGGGAGAAAACACTTAAGTCTTTGTAAGTTGGCTAATGTATCCCGTTAAAATACCTGACTTTAAAAATTGGAATAATGAACGATTTGTCAACGTAACATTAAAAAAAAAGAACTACTGAACATTATGTCCTATTTAAAAGTAGAAATCTACGTAGCTAAAATCTAATGTTGTGTTAGAATCCTTAAACCATCCTAAGTTTAGACTTGAAATCACCAAGAGTTAAGGCAAACCTGGGTCTCTAGAAGCTTGCAGTACTCTTCTACAGTAGAGCAGAGACTGAAGATGGGAATGCATCTCTTTCTGTCTCTGGAGTCACATAGAGCAAAGTCACATAGAGCAAAGTTCAGCCCAGCCTGTGATGTCAGTACACACCCAAGGGTTCAGGAAATACTGTTTTAGAAACCAATGTTATATACTGTTGTCTCTGATTAGGACACAAATAGCTCTTTTTAAAAATTGTGTGATACTGATATCTTTAACCTAGGATGCAATTTTTAAAAATTACTTTTATCTTGGATCACATTTAGCCTTGAAAAATAACACTTTTGTATGTAGACAGTTTTGTTATGCTGATAACATTCATTGCAAATGCAATTTGAAAAGAGCAGACAAAGGATGGCATTACTTTTATTTATTGGAACTCCTTTCTGATGTATTATGCCCAATCTGAAGATTTTAAAATGCAAAATGGCAATTTTAAAAAATCCATTGAGATCTCTAGAGATTTATTTGCCTTTAAGTAAGGGGATCGGGCCAGTTTTTGTGCAAAAGGAAGAACAAAGAACATTTTATTTTTGTCGCTGTGAAGGCTGCTCTTTCATTTGTTCACTCATTCTTTCAACCAATACGAACCTTACTGAGTGCCTGCCTTGGCCAAACCCTTTGCTATTGATCATGATAAACAAGATCCTTACCAGGGAGGGTTTTCCCAATTTTGATTGTTCTCAAACCGCCTGTTGTCTACTCCTTTTTCTTTGTTATGCAAACCCAGCTAACTGCAATTTCCAGGATTCATCCTTGGAGGGAAAGCAGCTACAGATCAGCCAGTCTAAACATTGTCATCATGGGGTGAGGGTGGGGAGGCATCAAAATCAACTGGGGAGAATTTTCAACCATATGCCTGAGCCCCACCCCAGGAAATGGTAACCTGATTTGCTAGGTTGCATGTGAGTCCTGGGAATCCTTTTTAAGTTCCATGGGTGACTTTGCCATACACGCCTGCTTGAGAACCACTTCTGGGGCTCATTCCCCTTATCTTCAGCACTCTCTGAGAAACCGAGGCTGTGCCTGTCCAGGACTTAAACCCAAGTGTTTGGCTTCTGTTGCAGGCCTCTTTGTGCAGCGCCTTGCTGACGCCCAGGGTTCTGATGTAGAAGCCTACACCAGGGCCTGAGGTTGTGAAACTCATGGCACTCCACGCCTGAGAAGAGAAGGCCTGAAAGAGAAGGAAGAGCCCGTGGGACTTGCCACATTTTTTACTTGTATCTGCAACTCCAAGGCTCCAGGCAGGAAGTAAGAACAGTGCTGAAGTGGCAGCAGATACTGTCTATGGCTTCATTTCACAGCTTCACAGCAGGGTAGCAGAAAACAAAGAATGTAAGACTGGACACACTTGCTGTTCACCAACTCTGATCTTCAAAAAGCCATATAACTTCAACAGAAGTGTTATCAGGGAAGAAGCAAATAATTGAAGGCTGGCTTTGAGAAGTTTCGAGGTAACATAGGAACCTGCTTATGCAGGCAGTCTTTCCATCTGACTTGGGCCAAGGGCCAAGGTGCTCCAGGATTGACAAGCAGCCAGCCACTGGGAGAGCACTCTAATCAGATCATTGATAGAACATTCACTACTCTACTCTATCATACCCATTTACTTCTCTCCATCTTCTGTTAGACTCCTTAAAAACGGCAGCCCACAGCAGGTGTGGGGATAAAACAGTCCTGGGCAGTGCTCATTGTACTCACACTATGCCAGGAACATTCAAATTTCTAAGAATCTGCAAAGTAGATACCTCATTATACACTTTACAGAGAGCATCATTGGTGTTTCCAGGGTCACAGGGCTATGCAAGGGTGGAACCCTGAGTCTGCTTGTCCCATTACAGCTCCGGGGTGGTGGCCTCACCCCATCTCCAGGCACCCACAAGAATATAAAATCTTGTACAAGGATGTCGATATTATTCTTGCCAATCCCAAGTGCATGTGCACCTGTAATGCCAGGTGGTTTGCAACCTTGGCTGCATAGCTGCATGTGAGAATTACCAGGGACGCTTTTAAAAATCCCAATATCGCCATCTCTTCCCCAATTACAGTGGAGTCTTGGGGGTGGTGGGGGACATCATTATTTTTGAAGCTTCCAAGTAATTCTGGTGTGCAGTGGGGTGATCAGTTGTCCCAGGGACCTCCTCTAAAAAATAAGTTTAATATCCTGGGCACATGACAGGCCAATTGCCCTAATGCAGCCAGGGTTAAGAACTACTGGTTTAATGGGAGATATTTTTTCTGTGCTTGATTATACTGTTTTATTAAACTCTGAATCCATTTTTTTCTGCAAATTTTTAAGGCAAAAAGGAAATCCTTTTTTGATTTCTTTTTTGAAATATACACGTCTCATTTTTAGCACCTTCAGAGACCTGGAGTCATTTGGTGTGCTTCATGACATAAAATTTTGTAATATTCCTTGTAATACTACCTTATTTTACCATATGTATTTTAATGCTTACAAGAGCACATTTGCTCTTTCACATTTTCTTTTTCACATACAAAGTTTAAGTTTTAAACATTACGCACTCTTAATACTGGCTGTATTCTTTTTTAGAAAGATTTTTTTTCTTAAAATGTTAAGAAAAAGCCTATAGTATTATTTCCTTTGTTTTCTGATATAGACTCAGTTGATGTGCACAGCAGTGTCAAGTCAACCTCCAGAATATTCCCTGTAGACAGGGTGGGAGAAGACCCTCACTTCCTGCCAACTAATGAACTCATGTTGATACAGACTTTTGCCTTATCAGATTCATTTGTTAAGCTAAGCAGTATCTGCTTCTCTGGACATTATTGGATTCTTCTACCTGTGAGGGCATCTTAAAAAAATATACTGACTGATTTCTTAACGAAACATCTACTCTTTGCCAAGCATAAAGTTACCTCCCACTTGCATACACCCTTTTCTCATTTATCCTCACATCAACTGTATAAATGAGAAATATTCTCAGTTTATGAGTGAGAACATTCAGGCTCAGATAGGTTATCAAGTTTGAAATCATGTGCTAGTAAACCAGACACCTAGGTTTTGAACCTTGTTCTTGATGTCCCAAGGTCGTTATTCTCTACTGTGTTACACTCAGCTTCTTTCACCTGGAAAGCAGAGGAATCGGGCTGTCTCCTGCAGGCTTCTTGGTCCATTCTGCTGCCCAAGCAGTACACTTGGTTTCAGATGGAAATCTAGGATCCCAAGGATGGTACATTTGTCAGCAGCATGTGGAAGTATTTTTCATCATCAAGATGGCAATCAATTTGCAATTCAGTCATCTCATTGCAAGGTAGTTTGACAAAAGGTTACGACAGTTAATGGATTTTTTCCCCTTTTAAATCTGTTCACTCAGCACTTTGCTTCTGATTCATATTAATGGTCTGAAAAAGCTCTTTCTGAGGCAATAGTTTCTTCCTCAATATCATCCTACTGGGGAAATGTTGGCAGTTGATGTCTAGTTTTGAAATTTTATTTCCTGATTGATTTTAAGTGTTTACTGGGCACTTTGGGTAGAATTGTTTTAAAATTTTGGTTACTGGGAAAGCTAGACAAGCCTTTGCTATGGTGAAAGAGACAGAAGGAATATAGATACAATTTGTAAGTGGTTATGCCATTGGGCTTAATGCTTTGCATACATTATCTAGTTTGCATCTCCTGATCGCCCTTTAGGTTTGCTGATGGTAAAGCATTATTCCTTGCTTGTCAATGGACAGAGAAAAATTATTTGCTGAAGGACCCTGCAAATAAGGGACAGGATCAGAGATGGAAATCTCCTGATCGCCCTTTAAGTTTGCTGATGGTAAAGCATTATTCCTTGCTTGTCAATGCACAGAGAAAAATTATTTGTTGAAGGACCCTGCAAATAAGGGACAGGATCAGAGATGGAACCGTAAACCTTTCCACCCATTCCATTGTGATCTTCATAGGTACAGCAGCTATACCCTGCCCCAGCAATGAGTATGGTAGAGGCCACATTCAAAGGAGGACTTTGGGGTCAGAGTTCCTGAAAAGAGCTGCTTAAGTCTGCTTCTCCATCCAAAAATGATGCAGTCACAGTCAGCTAACACTGAGCTTGCTGGGCATCTCATGAACAGAAATGTATGTGGTGGTCCATGTGGCATGTATGTGATATAATTGGCCACCTTTTCACATTAACATTTATCACAGAAACACATTCATTTGCTACAGGGATATTTCACACTTTGGCTGAACTTTGAGAGAAGTGGGTGAGGAAAAGGTAGTTTAGTAACTAGTTTATATATAAACCTATATTGTTGTGAGTACTCTTGTAGTTGGAGCATCTTTTCTATGGTGATTATAAATGGCTGTTAGCCCCTTTGCACTAAAGCTAGGTGGGTGGTTTTGCCACAGAGGTAAATTATCTTTTAGGCTGTATAACCAGACAAATAAGATTAAAATATAAAGTGAGAGCAGTTAATTAGGCAACTAAGAAAACTGTATGTTAGCCCCTCTGACTATGTGATTGGTATTTTTTTAAATTAAAAATGGAAAATAATATTTTTAACAGCTTATGATATGTCAGTAATTTAATCCTCCTAGTAGCTCTGTGGGGTAGGTATGTACTGTTTCTGTCTCATTTTACAGGTGAGGAATCAAAACAGTTTGCATACCCAGGTCATATATCTAGAAAGTGATAGAGCTGGGATTTAAACCTTATAATCTGATTCCTGAATCTCTAGCTTTAAACACTGTGTTACAACTTATTTCTCTTCTAATTCTGTTGAGCATTAGATGTTTCCAATATTTAGAAGTCAAATGCTTCATTTTTAATAGGAACTTACACAGTCTCTTATGTTTTCTATAGCCCACAATGTCACTGATCTGGATTCTTCCAAACTCGATACTTTGTTTTTATGTCTCTGTAAGAAGTTTTTAAGAAAACAGGGCAAGTGAGCTCAAAATCAAAAGAAAACCCACCAACAGTGAATGCATTCAGGGCTATTTCCAGGTCTTTCCTTTGAAGAAAGATAAGACTCAGTCCATAGAGCACATCTGTGACACACTGTGCCACTCGCCTTTGGTGCGTGGCAGTCATCTTTGGCTCATGCTGTATGTCATTCTACATTAGAAAACTCACTGTATGTTGCTAAATCATTTTTTGAAAATAGGCAAATTAATAAATGGACATCTTATTTATTGTGCCATAAAATCAGTGATACTATTTTCTGTGTTTTTGAGTGCTTTCCTAAGCCATCTGAAAGTCCTAAGACGTCAAATGCAGAGGCTTTTGTAACAGATGTTGAGAGTTTGCAGGGTAGGCAAACACTGACCCTGCTGTTTATATTAGTGATTTATTGAGTACCCTTTCAGTTCCAGCATACCCATGCACAGCTTTGTCTCCAGGGTCTTTTGTACTCGTTGGTCATCCACCCCCAGGGCCATAACTTGCCAAGATGACTCAGCTTCACAGGTGTGTGTACTTGGATGTGAACCATGGAGGACGTTGTGTGGAAGGGATGGGCTGAGAGCCTTTTACATAGATAGGCTTGCTGTCCCTCAGGAGTGTCCATGTATAAATACCAACATCGGAGCCATCTTCATTCTTCATGTGGCTGTGTCCATTTATCTTTGTCTTGGAGTATTACATCTGAGATGCATTTTCCCCTGTCCTTAGACACACAGGTTACAAAGGCGAAAGAGAACTCCCATCTACTTGTTATGAAGAAATCTCACATCTTTTTCACTTGCACAGAGGGATGTGGCAATGTAGTAACATTGCATTATTTTGAGCATAGTTTAGAAGCCAAGAAGATACTTTCAAACAGGCGACATATTCCTATTACGGCCCAGATGTCCTGCCTTCCCCATCGCACTGCATTTGCTAATAATCATGGCTGCATGCTTCATATTGGCACTTGCTCCTATGGATTCTTAATTCACAATAACTGCTGAGAAAGTTTTGCAGAGGCCTCTCCAAGAGGACTGTGCCTTCCTCATGCATTCTGGCTGGCTTGGTGTATTCTCTGGGGACTTTCCTTGGCTGGGATGCTCTCCATTCCTTCCTGATGGACATGATCTTACTGCCCAGTCTGTCTCAGATTTTCAAGTATTCAGTTTTAGAATAAATTATACCTCCCCACCCCCAACTTTTGAAAGGACTTAGAAAAATGGCAAAGTACCTTCTGTGATTTTTAAAGACTCCTGGGGGCCGAGCAAGAGGCTGAAACACTGAAAATAAGCCAGTGGAATGCTGGTTTGGATAATTGTTAAAATACAGGAATCTTGTCACATGACTTAGTTGAGAATTTCTTAGGGCTAATATAGAGGGTGTTATGTTGAAATAGTTGGTAAGCAAATTGTGGCAGGCAAGTTTCTTTCTCACACTCACTAGTATTATGAGACTGGTAGGTCAAAGCATAAACTTAGATACCAATTTGTATGCAAATCTTTTGAACAGAATTGAGAAATGAGGATGAAAGATGTGCAGATTGGTAACTGGTTGGTCAAGAGGAATTAAGTTTATTTTTGTTGCTCCAGAGTCAAGGCAGAACAAGGAAATTTATAGGAAAGCTGATTTCTGTTTCATTTAAGGGTAAATTGTTGATAATGAGAACTATGTGAAAATAAAATTGTCTGCCTATAGAGGGAAATGGTTTTTTGTTTATGGCAATATGAAACTATCAGCTGCATGGTCAGTTGCAGAAGATGTTTTAAGGATTTAAATATTCTCAGAAGCTTCCAGTACTTTGGAATGCTGGCTTTTCATCAGGATTACCTAGGGTGCCTTTACAAGCCACAAAAATCTCTTTTCCTTCCTTCTCTCCTGAGACTTAGATTCACTCGCTTTTAGATGAATCCTGGGAAATTACCATTTTTGCTCTGATTCTGAGGCTTTTCCAGGTTTAGAACTGCTGGATCAGATCCCCCTTAACACCAGTCTTAAGCCTCTTCATTCCTTAGGCTTTGGTTTTCTTGGGTTCTGGCTGCTGCTGCAGCTTTTCTGTTTTACCTGGATAACAATGCTGACATGACTATGTTGATGATAGTAGCATTCTTTAGATGATAAAGTATGTGATTTTGAGGATCAGCAGCATCAGACTGGGCATAGAAGTCATGGGCCTGTTTTTAATAGATGAATAAGAGATGCAGGTGAGTTCCTGCTTGAGGTCGCTTGATGAACAGCAGAAATCCTGGGAGTTACTTCTGTCTTCCTTCACTAAAGCCTCTGCAAATTTGGAAATTAAAATGTGTGCCAGCTTCTCATAATGACTCCTGAAAGTTGTGTTGTCTCTACCAGAAATGCAGTGTAATGTGAAAGGCCTTATCTTTGCCCATGTATTGTTTGCCAGCTTGAGGCATTCATGTGTCCTGTCCAAAATCATGATCCCCTTACACAGGTATGTGTTTCAACATTGAGGGGATAGATGTTTCTCCAACCCTCCACTGCAACCCTGCAGGTCTCCATCTGCTTGATGTCTAAGTGTTGTATGCATACTTAAGATAGGGCAAGTCTGATTGAGGGCCTGATTTCATGCTGGAAACTGCTTTTGAAGAAGGTGACTGTCTTTGGCAAAAGTAGAGTAGGAAAAGACAACACTGCCAAAGAAAATACAGCTTATCATCAGATATGATATGTTATTTTGGTGCTTTCCAAAGGGCAGGTTTTCCGCCAGATCTGAGCCCCTATGGAGGGGCTTTTTCACCGCCCCCCCCCCCGTCGGTCTTTCAGACTACCTTTTATATGGCTCTTGACCTGTTAGCATTGTGCCAGAAGGAAGCTACCTGTGTTGCTACCCATCATTGTCATTGAACAAACACTGACTGAGTCCCTCTGGTTGCCTCTTGACACTGGGAGAAGGACTCGAAACACTCTAGCGTTCTTATACTCTAGCATTTTAATCATCATGGTGGCTCTGGGAGGGATTGGATAATTGTTCCTAAGTCTAGTTGCCAGATGAAAAACTGAGGTTCAGAAGATCTAAGTGACTATCTTAAGTCACGAAAGAAAGGCTTTTAGCAGATTCCAAACCAGAATGGATTTTGTTATGCTCCTAGTTTGGCATATTCTGGGAAAATAAGTGTCTTTAAAAAGATTGTATAAAAGAGTCACTCTGGCCAGTGCCTGTAATCCCAGCACTTTGGGAGGCTGAGGCAGGCGGATCACCTGAGGTCAGGGGTTCAAGACCAGCCTGGCCAGCATGGAGAAACCCAATTAGCCGGGCGTAGTGGCACAAGCCTATAATCCCAGCTACTCGGGAGGCTGAGGCAGGAGAATCTCTTGAACCTTGGAGGTGGAGGTTGCGGTAAGCCAAGATTGCACCATTGCACTCCAGCCTGGGCAATAAGAGCAAAACACTGTCTCAAAAAAATAAAAAGGTCACTCTGTGTATATTGGAGTGCTTACGTGCTCTAGAAAACGTTTGTTACCTCTTGTGTCCCAGGCCAGGCCATCCGTGTTCTCCTTTCTGCCCCAGCCTCTCCCCTGCCATGTCCATACAATACTGGGTTATTGTCTTTCCTGGAACATGTCTTCTATTCCCCATTCCCCTTGCTGTTCCTCACGAGCAGCAGCTCCACTTCCCACAGATCTTTGCCTTTTCTCTGCTGGAAACACCCCTTTTCCAGCAGCCAGTGCTTACTGTGGTCGCCCCCAGGTCTCTGCTCAGACATGAACTTAGCATGAAGCCTTTTCTGACTGTCCTCACCTCCACACCCAGCCCTGCAACCTCATCACCATGACCTTCCTTGTCCTGTTGGCCTTGCTTTATGGTATTTCTTTTCTCAAGTATCTTACCACAACTGGCAAATATGTAATCTGTTTCCCCCTCTGCAGTGTATGCATCACCAGGATAGGGACTGATTTGCTTTCATTCACTGCCTTACAGCACTTTTGAATAATGCCCAGCACATAGTAGATTCCCAATAAGATGTTGCAGCAGGCTTGCTAACATTGTCAGTATTATGGGCTTCTTACCACTCATGAAAGCAAATTAAGTGTGTGAGTGAGAGAGTTGGTATTCAAGCTGGTAATCTATAATGTAGAAACAAATGTGAACCACTTGATAACTAACTTGTTCAACAACTGAACTGACAGTGTCCTGTATGACATTTTTGTGAAGCTAATATGAAATTATACCTATGAAAGATGTGCTGACACTTGAAAATGACTAATCAAAGGCTGTCCTGAATGGCTGCTGTGATGTCCTTGCTCCTGGTGTACCTGTGTTCATTCATGATTTGGCTAAAATGATAATTTATAGGGGGCTGAGTTTGAAAATGGTTTCAATTTAGGCTTACTTACCAACTGTGTTGTGTTCTTGTTATAACATGTGTCTAAAAATCATATGTTGAGATTTACCATAAAATGTCCAAAGTCATTAAAATATAGATAAGTTTGTTAATAGCTTAGCCAAACTCTTATATTAATCATGCTTTATAATTTTGTTTTCCTTTAGTGTTACCTGGAATGTCAGAGAACTGAAAGCAGTCATATTTTGGAATCATGCACCTACTGTGACAGTATATAAAAAAAGATAATTAAGTATGCACCCAAGAAGTAGCTGCTCCCCTACCCATCACAAACTGTATAGAAGGATATCTCCTAAGGATTTTATCATGTGAAAACTTTCTGAATTTTAGTTGGCTCTTTTTAGAAATGCAGATAAGATGAAGGATATTGGACAGCAGCTATACACCACACACTTGAAGGGTGGACATAATTCCTTGACCATGTCACCCAAACAGCCTGATGCTAATGGAGCACCTCGCCCAGATAGACAAGAAGCACAAACCCTTTTGTATCAAGGCTCAGAGGCAGAGGCTGCCATGATGACCATTGCTACATGTGCAAAGTGCAAAAGTGTTCACAAGATCTCTCTTCAAGATTTGCAGAAGGGTACAGGGAAGGACGGTATATATGTCTGCTTCCAGTGCAGCCTCGGTGCAGCTCCTCCCAATTTTCATTTTGTGAGCAATAATCCCAGTGCTACTCATGTTGGAAATAAAACTGAAAACTTCTCAAGTCCTGTCAGTAACAAATTTAAGGTAAGGAACTTTAAGCCAGGCAAATACTATTGTGATAAATGTCGATTTTCCACAAAGGACCCGCTGCAGTACAAAAAGCACACCCTTCAACACGAGGAGATTAAGTTCATTTGTTCTCACTGCAGCTACATTTCGTATACGAAAGGAGAGTTTCAGAGGCACTTGGTGAAACACACAGGCATATTTCCTTATCAGTGTGAGTATTGTGACTATGGTGCTATTAGAAATGATTATATTGTCAAACACACAAAGAGAGTACATGAAAGGGCAGGTGCGAAACGGCCAGTCAAAGCTGTTGCCAAGCTGGAGCCAAAAAGAACCGGAACTTCAAAACAAAACCCAGAGCTTCTAAAAGCTTCCAGTCCACGGACTGCATTTCAAAATAAGTGGTCAGATCAACTGTCAGGTTTCTCTCTCCATGCAAATAAAGACAAAATGCACAATATAATGTTGTTACCTGAACCAAAGGAATACCAAAAAGATGTAGTTTGTATTCCAAATAAAATGACCCTGTCTGAGCCAAATGAAGTCAACCTATTTGAGAACAAAAATGTTGAAGTAGAAGTGTTATCCCCTGCGAAAGAACCTGTTCAGCCAGGTATGCCATTGACAGTTGTTGCACCAGCAGAACTAGTTGTTCCTGCAAACTGTTTAGCCCAGTTGATAGACGTGAAGGTTGTCAATGGTACACAGCAGCTTGTTCTGAAACTGTTTCCGCTGGAAGAAAATAATTGCCTTGAAGCTAGGAGGGGTAATGGAGGTAATTCTGAATGTATGGTGAACGAGAAGGGTTCAAATGAACAAAAAATACTTTCTGCAGAAAAAACAAAGTCATTGACAGTTGAAGGGAATGTTGGAAAACTCGTAGGCATTGATAGTTTTCAACCTTCAGTTCAGAAACAGCTTAAAAATGTGAAATGGGTAAGGTCTTACGATTTCATTATGCCAAGTTCTAGTGTGCACAACAATGGAAAATCCTTCATTAATTCGGAAACAATTGAGGATTTTCAGAAAAAAAATAATTTGTATCCACATAGAACTGCTTTTCCTTCCGTTGCCTTAAAAGGTCATTCTCTAGCATCTGTATTTAAAAACAGTGTTTTACGTAGTCTTGGAGCTGCATCAAACCCTTTTCCATATAAAGCTGCTGTTTGTTTTGCTGAAAATGGAAGAAATTTACACAGTAACTCACAGCAGTTACTCCCTTTTGCTGCATCACCTGCAACCTTTTCCTTCTCTGGAGAAAAGGGCTTATTGCCTATAAGTGAAAATGACTTGGAATCTAGAAGTAAAATCAGTATTCCTGTAAAAATGGTTTCCTCTAATAGGAAGCAGGAAGATAACCAGACAGAGGAACACAAGGCAGTTTCAACTGTAGGCCAGATTTCCTCTCAACATAAGAGTGAGTATTTACATATAAACATAACTGGAGAAGATAGATCTCAACAGCCTGGGGATAAGCCTTTGGAATTAAAGAATTCTGAAAGGATTAACAACACTAATGATGGCCCAGTCATCTCATCAGTATTTTCTTTGAGCTCTGGATCTGAAAATGTCCCCGAGGGCATTAAGTGGAATAGCTCAACGTCTAAAATAAAGTCAATTGAACTGTTGCGCAGAAAAATAGCTCAGTTAATTGAGTCCTGTGGCAAGCCTTCTTCTTTGGCTTCAAATAGTGCACATCGTCACTCTGTAGGGCAGGCATCAAAGGGAACTTCAAAAGCTACCTCTGAAGGTATTCAAGAAATCAACTTGTCAGTCACTGGCCCCGGCCATCCCACAGGTACTCTTCAGAAACCTCCGAATGATGGTGGTGTTACTGGTAATGGACAGCTTACTCATCAACAAATATATCCACACTTTGCAGATGGCAGTAATAGGAAAACCAAAAGCAGAGTGGCCAGGAAGGCTCATGTTGCCACACCAGTGTTAATCCCCAAAGGGGCTGTGTTGAGGGTTCTTAATTCCTCTGAGGATGCCCACATCATAGAGGCTACATGTGAAGCACCTGTCAGCATACCTTGCAGTGAAACACAGTTAATAAAACCAGTTCCATTTTGCCCTGTGAGACAGGCAGACTCAGACTTACAGCCTTTAAGAAGTGAAAGGGGGCCAATAGATATGTCCAAAAATATCGAGACACCTCTGCGCCCTAAACTGAGAAAAGAGAGTGCAGTCTGTAGCACCATCCATAAAAAAACTGGCCTCTTGCATGGACAGCAAGGAAGCAGTGAATTAAGTAAGCAAGGGAGACTGCTTTCCAGAAGTCTTTCTATAAGTAGAAATAAAACCAAACAAATACAATTATCCAAGAAGAAAAACAAAATTCAGGCTGAACCCAGCCACTGTCTCAAGGATCCTTCAATTTTTCAGGTTGCAAGGCAACTTCGACTGATAGCAGCTAAGCCAGATCAGTTGATTAAGTGTCCCCGTCGGAACCAGCCAGTCATTGTGTTAAACCACCCTGATGTGGACTCACCAGAAGTGACCAATGTGATGAAGGTAATAAATAAATACAAAGGCAATGTCCTCAAAGTTGTTTTATCAGAGAGGACTAGGTGTCAGCTAGGCATCAGACGGCATCATGTACGCCTGACCTACCAGAATGCGGAAGAAGCCAGTCACATTAAAAGGCAAATGATGTTGAAAATGAAACTCAAAAAAGTTCATAAAAACAACTACCAGGTAGTGGATTCCTTGCCTGATGATTCTGCACAGTGTGTATTTAAGTGCTGGTTTTGTGGGCGGCTGTATGAAGACCAGGAAGAGTGGATGAGTCATGGCCAACGGCATTTGATAGAAGCAACTAGAGATTGGGATGTTCTTTCCTCCAAGGGCAAATAAGTAAACAGTTATTCTTTAAAGCAAGTTATCTTTTAGTTTATTCGGTTTGGAGTCCCTCCACCAAGATTGAGTAGAAGAAATACAGACTGTAGAAATGAGACGACTGCTAATTGTTCAGAACTGTAGGAATATTGGGAGCCAGGAGTCTGAACCTGAAATATGTGATTGGACCCCAGAATGTATTTGAAGGCTCGGAAATTGTACACACAAATTGGTACATACACATTTTTCTGGAGAGCCTGTGAAACTGAACAGATTTTCAGTGGGATCTGAGACTTTTCTTTGTTTAGCACCCCATTTTCTAAGTACATACAGATCTTTAATAATCCATTCAGAGGGGCAGATTGAGAATGTTTTACACATGCTCTTCATATAAATGCTACAGAAAAACCTTTGTTTTGGTATGCACATCCATTTTGTTTTTGCTTTAACTTGTGCTCTGAGTATTTGGTGCACAATGTAAATTATATTTTCTACTTTACTGGCTTCAATTTGGTTATAGAGAAATGGCCATTCTTTTACTCCCTCCCTGGTTTTGTAATACTCCCAAGTGTTCTGTATAGCACAAAGAGTTTTGCTTTTATTGGCCATTTTAAAGAATGTTTTCAACGGCTTGCCTGGATTTACTCCTTTCACTGCAAGTGTTAGAAGAAAGATAACATTTTCAAATGTTTAGCTTTTGCTTTCTTTAAAATACATTTGATTTATGACATATAGGAAGGGAACGTACCTTTTGCAAAGACAAAAGAGATTACAAAAGGAAAATATCTAAAACTGTTTTCTCTTTTGTCCTTACCACTCCCAGAAACATAAGTGACCAATTTAAAATGCTAGGGAACAGGCTTATAACATAGCTAAAGCTTGCAAACACAGTTCAAGGTAGGCTCATAAAGTTGTGAAAGGGGTTTCATATGCCTTTTAGTTTTCATTTGGGATTCATCCAGAGACCGTGGGTGGATGCTGTCTGTTCTCGCTTCTTGATCCCTTTGATTCATGGACACTCTCCTCCCTTTGTCATTTCTTCTGAACAGGACCTCCTGTGGACTAGCACAACTTCCTTGCCCACTGTTTCTTCCCTTCTGTGCCTTTGAGACCCCTTAAGGTTTTCCCTCATGAAATTACTAGAAAATGGCAGGAATTAACAAAATGGAGACCTCCCACTGTTTTTGCTAAAGTTACAGGAACATGATCCCTATTTTGCATTGATAGTAATGCTCTGTTTGTAATTTGTCTTAACCACATTCATGCTTACCCTGCTGCTCAGCTCTCTCAGGGAAGCAACTCCGGGAACACTGCTTCCACTCCCTTCTCTACCAACAGATGTCAGGACTGTCACTTGTCTACACAACACATTTGTGTTCTTTAGAAAAGGCCCGCCCCCTGCACAAGCCCAGCCTCTTGGGCAGATAGATGGCTTGGTAAAAGCTTAAGACAGGATTCTAGTCTTCACTTGCCTGTGCAGCTGGGCACTGACCTTCAGGTGGAGCACAGATGGCACAACCGTGAGGCAGCCCCAACTTGCATTTCCCTCCCTCCAGGGGCTATTAACTGCCTTAGGCGATTTGTGGGGTGCAGTGAATGAAGGGTTGTTACACCTGAAAAAGACACCAATGATTTCTTATTGGGTAGTCGATTGGACACTTTGATTTTTTTTTTTTCCACATGGGAAAGTCTTCGATTCCAGTAGATGGAATTTCAATCCTTTGCAGTTTGTTCTCATTACAGGTAATCAACATTTCTTTGTATAATTCAATACATGATCAAGTTAATTGGTTATTTTTTATTGAAATTTAAAACTTGCATTTTTATATATGTGTCTATGTGTGTGTACACATAAAATATTTTTTACCATATGAAAATTGCAGTAGCTAGTTTTCTGATTTCCTATTTTGTAACAATACATGGGGTGGAAAATGTAGAACGTTTTTATATTCTAGAAATTTATTTTGGAAGTACATTTTTATAAGGGTCTAATCTCACTTTCAGAAAATGAAAGCACAGTAATGATGGGGTCTGGTTTATATGAACAAGTGAGTGGAAACCCCTGTGGATCATTTTATTACTGCATTTAGTCCTTGTGCATTTTATTTGGTGCTTTTAGAAAGTAGATCTTTGGTACCATTTCACTACGAAAAGGAGAGCATTCGAAGTTTTATCCATGTTATATATCGTACTCCTGTGGCATGAAAAGTAGCTCCTGAGATACGGAGAGGAGTGAGGAAGAAAAGGCTGTGATTTTTTGTTTTGTTTTTTTTTTCCCCCCACCTTTTTTTATCTCCTGTTCCTCACTACACAGTGCTTTTTCCTGAAAAGCTGGACTGAGAATTGGCCTTGAATCAGGTCAGAGTGTTAACTGTCAACATGAAGTATTTGCACTTTGCAGCATCAACTGTTTTTCAGGCATTAGCTAAAAACACAACTTGCATACTTTGACAGAGCTTAATTGCGTGAGTAGAATATGTAGCAAAGTTTTTTAGGATTTTCAGAACTAGAATACCTTTTAAGGAATTAAAAGGGTTTCTGGAAGTCAAAATGGGAAAGCAAAAGTAGCTGTCCTCCCTAAATAAAGAGCTTTAGAAAATAGCTTAACCTGTAGGTACATGTTATGAAATAAACATTTCTAACAAAACAAGGGAGTAAGGGCAGACTGTTGAGTATTTGCGTGTGTTCTTAATTGTGAAGGACCTCCAATCACTACATTTTGTTAATACTACCAATAAAATCATTTTAAACTTATTTTAAAGTAGGTTTTCTTACTTTGGGGACCAGAAGTGAGAGATTGTTATATTTAGGATATAAACAAACAGAGTAAACGTTAAAAAAAAAAAAAAAAAAAAACTTACTCAAAGTATACTCTAATAGACTATATTATATTCAGTTTTTTATCCCCAGTCCGGAACATCTTGTAAGCCATCATTAAGGGCCACCTGCTGTCTGTTGAACTACACTGAACACCATATATTGTCTCTCAAGCTCCATCCCAATTTCTTTAGGACATGTTATATAATCCATCCCAGAAATTGAAGATGTGATGCTGCTCGGCCTTTGGAATAATTTTTAAATCTGTAAATGTCTGAGCAGAAACAAAACATTGTGTAACATGTTAGAAGCATTATTGTAATTCCTGTGTTAACAGTTTGTGTGTCTGCTGCTCTGGTTTTGAAACATGTTTGTATATAGATATTGGAGTTGGCATACATTTTGTTAAATAAAGCAACATTTTCTTTGCCCTTTGATTTCAAACGTTATGCAGGTGACTGTTTATTACATAGCCTATTTGTATTATACATTTCTGAGTCAAAGGCAAGGCATCATTCTACGTAACAGGTGTTTTGAATTCTACCAGGGTAGGTTTTGAATTAGATGCAATGATGGGATGGTTAACCTTGCAGACCCTAATATGAGGCCAGGTCATGTTTTTGTTTTGTTTTGCTTGCAAATTCACAAGAGGTGCTGGTTTGGACAGTAGTGGCAATTTTCCTGTTGTGGACAGTGGCCTCAGCAGAGAATGTATGTGGGCCTTTAACCTGCCTTCCATGTCTTGGGTAGAAGAGTTCCCAATCAGTGATGAGCCCCTGGACCACATGAGTGTACTTGCACTATTGATGTCATCTCTCTAAATGATCTCTTGCACCCAAGTCCACATATATTTGCGTTGCAAGAGTATGAGGATATTTAAAGAGGCTCTTAATTTCCTCATCTCACTCCCAGGGCCCAAGGAGTCATAAGGGAAAGGAAGAGAATTGGACTTGTGACAAATATTGGCAGATCTGAGAAAAAGGGAGGTGAGTTGCTTAAGTTCAGCAATTTGATCAGTTTATTTTCTGAGTTAAAATGAGTCGTCATCTTTGAATCCTATAGGATCGTTAAAAGTCACCTTTGACAGTAGTTATTTAGGGGAGAGTGAAGGTCAAATAAGGCAGCAAGAAACTGAAGGGGCTCTGTATTATGCATAGAGTACCACGGGTAGCTGTAGTGTGGTGAGTCAAATAGGAAACATGAGGGGAAATTGACTTCAAGCATGTAAAGCTAGGAAGTGGCTGTCACTAATGTACACTGTGTTATAGAAAACATTAAAACTGAAGCTCAGGAGAATTAATAACACCTGATCGACCAGGTTTACATGGTGCCCTTTCATTTCAAATATTACGAGCCTTCATTTATCATATTACTTCATTTAGAAAATAGCTTGAATGTGCATGTCATGAAATTAATACATTTCTAACAAAACGAGGGAGTAGGGGCAGAACTGTGTTGCGTATTTGTATGTCCTCACCTTAATTTTGAAGGACCTCCAATTACTACATTTTTTTGTTGTTTGTTTTTGAGACGGAGTTTCACTCTTGTTGCCCAGGTTGGAGTGCAATGGCAGGATCTCGGCTCACCACAACCTCCGCGTCCTGGGTTCAAGCGATTCTCCTGCCTCAGTCTCCTGAGTAGCTGGGATTACAGGCATGTGCCACCATGCCCAGCTAATTTTGTATTTTTAGTAGAGACGGGGTTTCTCCATGTTGGTCAGGCTGGTCTCGAACTCCCGACCTCAGGTGATTGGCCCACCTTGGCCTCCCAAAGTGCTGGGATTACAGGCGTCAGCCATGGTGCCCAGCTTATATTTTGTTAATAAATGACAGGATAAATGAAGTAATGTGTAGGATAGTGTTTTGGCAGGAGCACCTTAGTACCCCCTGGTATCTGCAAAGCCCTCTGCTTTGCACTATGTAGTCATTTGTTCCCACAGCTACACTCAGTATGAGTTGCTTTTTGAGGTTTGCACATCCATCAGACTGCTGGGATGAGATGCCATGCTAAGGATCTAGACTTAGTCTAGGGTCTTGCTGTCCAATAGAAACATAATGTGAGCCAATTTGTAGCCACATTTAAGAGAGTAAAAAGAACAGATGAAATTAAACATTTAATTTGTCGCAATACATCTAGAATATTCTTTATCTTCAATCAGCAAAATACTGCGACATTACACACACACTTTAAAAAAAAAAGTTTCAGAAATCTGGTATGTATTTTACATATACAGCATGTTTCAAGTTTAATGCTAAATTTTCAGTTATTGTAATCAAAAGTAACCCTACCAAAACCCTGAAGTTTTTAATGGAAAGATATTTTACATTGCTTCAATTTTAAAATTATAGTTCCTCAGCCACCCTAGCCACATTCCAAGCATTCACATGCCTAGTGGCTGCTCTACTGAACAGCGCAGAAGGGGAGGTGTGCTATATTGTGAATATTTATGTACTTCTCTGAGCTCCTTGATGGGAAGCATTGGATTTTACTTTCTATATATCTGAAACTAGGGTAAACTAGGCTAGACTTCACTCACCCAAATTTAGGGAATGCCAGTTCTGTGCCAGTTTCTGTATTCATGCCTGGCAGTTCTATTTGTAGGTCTGTACCCTAGAGAAACTGTTTACATCGGACTTTTTGAGGTTGGCACTCATTTATTTGGCAATTCTAGTTGTTCAACAAAAGAAATGTTTATTTCTCATTCACACTACATGTGCACCATGGGTCAATAAGGCGCTCAGCTCCCCACAGTCTGTTAGGGACCTGGGCTGATGGAGGGCCCCATCTTGTAGCTGCCCCTCGGGATCACCTGGGTGTCTCCATCACTGAGACAGGAAAAGAGTATGAGGAGAGGATCTTGCACTGGTGAGAACACACAGCACTCCACTCACAACCGGCTGCCCAGAACTGGTCACGTAACCTAACAGGTCTATTCAGCACCACCATCTTTGCACATAGGAAAAACAAGAGAACCAGTGTATTGATAAACACCAATGATGTCGAACACACTGGTCATACGGTGCATGCTGGAGAAGTATAAATGTCAACTGTCTACGTGAAAAACAACTTGCCAATCTGATAGTTGTGAAATGGTAACATCCTGATAGGAGTTGAAGATCTGCAGAAACGGGGATTTCAACATAATATTTGGCAATACTAAACTTGAAACAATATATTGTTTTCATTTTCCTAATTATTAATGAGCTAGTACCCCTTTGCAAATATTTATTGGACATTTAAATTTTCTGTGAATAGCCTGTTTATTGGATATTTGAATTTTCTGTGTATAACCTATATTCTTTGTCTACTATTGAACTGTTCGTTTTAAACTTTTAGAAGAAAAATGTGGGCATTCTTTCAAAATTCCTAGAGAAAAAAAACTTTTCTTAGGATTGGCTTCTTGTACTTTTTAAATAAAGAAATCTTTCCCTTCCTAAGCTGTAAGACAATAGTGTTTCTGTGTTAAATTGGTATTAAAAATAAACTTTCATACAACAGTGGAATCCATATTGTTATGCAAGTGGTCAGTTATAGGTTTTCTAAAAGTCTTTTTCAAAAGGATCTAGGACCAGATTTTTCTGTATGAAAAAATTTCAAAGTCATATTAAGTCCACACTCTCACAAAAGTTAATTCCACGTGGATTATTTACTCACTTGTCCTAAAACCCATTGTTAGAGTCCAAGCTTTTCCCCCTGTGTATCACACTACATCTGTACATCCAGGTTTCATATTTGTGTGGATCTATGTTGGGGTCTCTGTGCTGTGGCATTATGCTGTTTGTTGTGACTCTTCTTCAAAATTATTTCTAATATTATAGCTTACAGGTATATAAAATATGGAAAGGCTTCCCATAGTGGATATTATAAAGATACAGTAATGGCAGAAATGGCCTTGGCTATTCTTGATTCTTTGCTCTTCCATATGCATTTATTTTTATTTATTATTATTAGTTTTGAGACAGAGTTTCACTCTGTCTCCCAGGTTGGAATGCAGTGGTGCAATCTTGGCTCACTGCAACCTCTGCCCCTCAGGTTCAAGCAATTCTGCCTCGGCCTCTGGAGTAGCTGGGACTGCAGGCGCTTGCCACCACACCCAGCTAATTTTTGTGTTTTTAGTGGAGACGGGGTTTCAACATATTGGCCAGGCTGGTCTCGAACTCTTGACCTCAAGTGATCTGCCTGTCTTGGCCTCCCAAAGCGCTGGGATTACAGGTGTGAGCCACCGCACCCAGCCCATATGCATTATAAAATGCTTGTCAACCCCTGCTGAGATTTTTATTGGAATAGCATTGACATTTTAGTTGCATTTGAGGAAAATTGTCATTAATGGGAACGTGCTATCACCATTTAGTCTGGTAAATGTAATAGAAATAAAGTTGTGCCAGACCAATAACATTTCACAATTTATTTCCTATATTTTGGGGAAAAGATATCATTTTCAATAAAAATGGAAACCAAGCCAGGCACAGTGGCTCATGCCTGTAATGCCAGCACTTTGAGAGGCCTAGGCAGGCAGATCACCTGAGGTCGGGAGTTCAAGACCAGCCTGACCAACATGGAGAAACCCCGTCTCTACTAAAAATACAAAAAATTACACGGGAGTGGTAGCATGTCCCTGTAGTCCCAGCTACTCAGGAGGCTGAGGCAGGAGAATCGTTTGAACCCTGGAGGCGGAGGTTGTGGTGAGCTGAGATTGCATCACTGCACTCCAGCCTGGGCAATAAGAGCAAAAACTCCATCTCCCCGCCCCAAAAAAAAAAAAAAAAAAAAAAAAAAAAAACCCACAGCAAAATCGAAGCCATGAAGAAGGAAGAAAGTTACATGATTTGCAAATAAGAGAGGTCAACATTTCCAAGTGTACATTCATTATTAACAAAAAAAAAAAAAAAAATCAATCGGGTGTCTATGCATGAGAAATGGAAACAGCTCTAGTAGGAATGTTTCTATCACCTCTTCTCTTGAACACTTTAAGAAAAGCCCTAACCAAAGTAATATGAAATAAAAAATAAACATGGGGGTATCCCTGTATTTTCTAGGTAGACAAAATATTAGGGCTTAAAAGAAATCAATATTGCAAGAGACAAAAGGGTCCATAGAGTTTTGCCATTTCATTTAAGCATAATTTTGTCATAGGTTTTGGAAGATGCTCAGCTTAAGGCAATTCCTTTATTCCCAAAATGTTTGATTTTTTTCATAAAATTTTAACATTATGTGACTTTTGTTTCTTTTAGAAGAGTTACTTTTGTCTCTTTCAAAAATACTTGAATAGATTTTTCTCATGTTTCTCCTTATATTCCTGGAATGAACCCTACTTTGTCAAGATCTGCATGTATAGATGATACTGCTAAGTTTGCAGATCTAATAGAAATCTTTATGTAAGTGATACTGCTCTATAATTTCCCCTTTCAGTGCGTCCTTACAGTGTTTCATTATCAAGATGATACTACTCTCATTGAGTGAGTTGGGTCACTTTCTGTATTTCTCTGTTTGATGTAAATTGTTTCAGAGAATAGAAATTAACTGCTCCTTGAAGTGGTAAGCCATCTCACCAATGGAAACATCTTGGGTAGGTGTCTTTAACAGAGAAGGAGAAACATGAATGGGGTCAGGAAGGAGGGTTTGGAAAGTCTCAAATTCTGATTTGATTGCTGTACTGATTTTTTTTCAGGTTTTCTATTTTTAATTTTTCTACTCTATTCAGTTCACTATCACTAGATACATATAAATAACAGTCATGTTCTTTTGGCATATAAATGCAAGTCAGATGATGCACCTTTTATTATTGTGTGGGACACACAGATTTATATGCCATTACCTTAGCCTCCTGCTCCAGCTGCAGTAACAAAATACCATAGACTGGGTAGCTCATAACAGAAATTTAAGACTGGAAAGTCTAAAATCAAGTTGTAGGCAGATTCAGTGTCTAGTGAGGGCCCACTTCCTGGTTCATAGAAGGCACCTTCTCACTGAGTTCTCATATGGTAGAAGGAATGAATGAGCTCTCTAAAAGTCTCTTTATAAGGACACTAATCCCATTCATGAGGGCTTTACCCTTATGATTTAATCACTGCCCGGAGGTATTCCGTTAATATCATCACATTGGAGATTAGGTTTCAACATATATGTTTTGAAAGGACACAAACATTCAGACCACAGCAGCCATTGTGTGCATAACCTACATCCTCCGTTATATGAGTTGTATATTATATAGGTTGTAAAGTGAAATGTTTGGGTAGGTATGCGTTAACACTGTTCCAAAAATATTTTATTCAGTTAATGAATGCAGCTCATGAAATCTCTAAAAGCATGGTTTCCATCACCCTAACTGTGCTTAGAAACATGTCCTTATGTAAAAAAGATGGCTAGAAAGCAAATGGTGCTTGTCATAGAATGCACCTTGACCAAGTTGCAAAGAACAGTGTCTGCTGCTGCTATTGCTAAACCTTACAAGTCTTCAAATATTCCTCAGAGCATTGTACAATGAGCTTTTCACAATGAATGGTCAAAGAGCTGCCTGATGTCAACACTGAGCCCATATTAGTCAAAATAATATAACAAAACTGAAATTTGAAGTGCGTTAAATAGAGCAAAGGTTTATGCATCCCCATGTGAAGTCCGCTTCAGGTTGGACAGCACTCCTGCCAACATTACCTTGGGGGCCACATGCTTCAGATGGCAGAATACAAAACAGGGAAGATAGGGTAGGAGAAAGGAATACTGATTCTTTAATGCCTTAGCCAGGAGGTGACACATGCAATGCCCCCAACATTCTATTAGCTGGATTTAGTTCAACAGTTTCAACTATCTGCAAGGGAAATCAGGAAATGCAGAGGAGCATGGAGAATATTTGCTAAATAACTTGCCACATTAACTGTCTAACTTTGCGCAAGTAACTTAGCCTCCCTGTGCCCCAATGCATGTAGTATTAGCTCTAATTTTATAGCTAAAACTAGCATATTTTATATCTTGCAGATTATGAGAATTCAAACACTCAACATGGTATCTCAGATAGTGTTGATTCAATAAGCACTTACTAATCAATAGACATCTTTTCTGGAGCAGGCACAGACCATCTTGATGTAACAGTGAGTATACTAACAAGATCCTTGTCCTCATGTTGCCTAGAATTTGTTACTCAAAGTATGGTCCTTGGTCTGATAGCATCAGCATTACCTGATATCTTGGAAGAACTATAGAATTTCTGGCCCCATCCCAACCTCCTGGATCAGAATCTGCAGATGCCTGGATGGCTTGCATGGAAATGAGAGTGTGAGAAAAACTGACTAGAACATTGCTCCTTCATTTCTCCCATTCATCTAGTGAATTGTTTTCTTTCTCAAGAGCACCTGTCCTGATTACCTCACCAACTCCACCCCCATCTCACAGTCAGGGATTAGATGTTGCCATGACATTGCTATTGCTCTTAGAAAATGAAAGGAATTATAAAGTGCTTATGGTCCAGTGGGGAAGATGGCATCTTTATGTTATTAGGGGAAGCAGTGCCATAGGCAATAATTAGTGGTAATGTGAACCAGAGGTGTAGGGGGAAGGGGCAAGCAGGGAGGAAGAAATAAGGGACTGAAAGACAGTGTCCTCTTACTGTGCACACTGGACAGGACGCTGAAATCCAGGGTTGAAGGAAAGTGAACCAAGATACTGTTGCTGTTCCGTTCAATTAAGAACTTTTTCAGCACTGATCTCTCCAAAGTCGAATACCTGCTTGCTATGGCTTTTTGTTGCTAGTTTACTGTATTGCTGGGACTGAGAGCAAGACTTCCCAGGGCCTTGTGCATAATAAGCCTATGATTTAAAGTATCAGCAGAGTTTGAGAAGCACCCACTTATTGTGCATGCAATGACTAAGAATCCCATTAAAAGGCAGATTCTGAGTCAGTGTGTCTGAAGATGCCGATGCCGCTATTCCAGGGACCACATTTGCAAATCCTCAAGTTCTCTTTCGTAAAAACAGAGTAAGCAACAGCTTTTGGGGAAAGTAGCTTACAGCCTTGCTACTACTTTTTACATATTTCTATGAAAATGCTATGAAAATTTCTTGCTAATTTTTACATATGTCTATGAACTGATCTAAAAAGCAAAATAAATTTCCAAGTCTTCTCTTAAACACTAGACAGTAAATAGTGAATCAGATTATAATCTGCCCATCAGCATCTCAGCAACTCAGACAAGGCTGATCCTAAGACAGCTATACCTCACCTCTCTACAGCCCTCCCCTCCAATGCCATCTTCGAGGATTTGGGCCCTTAAAGCTCTTAAGGTAGTTTGAGCCACGGACATCTATCACCTCTATCAACTAGGAATTCTGAATAATACTTTATAATGAACTCCTATAACTAGCCATTGTGTGGGTGGGCCCCTGGAGAGCTCTAAGCTGGTCCCATGGTTTAAAAATCACTTGGGAGAATGGGCAGGTGCTTCAGGGCTAAGCGGGTGGCACTAGGGTCCCCATCCCTCACCCACACCCCAGCCAGAACAGCTCCAATTTTACCTGTTATTGCTGGCACACCTAGAGAACTATGGGCCATATGGCCTGAGCACACACAGGAAAAGCCTTCTCTGCAGCCAGGCACAGAGTCAGGCACCAATAGAAGAGAGCTCAGAAGGAGCTGACCCTTCCATGCTCACTTCCTTCTCCCAGAGGCAGTAATTGCATGTCATTCCGTTTCCAGTGGAGAAGAATGAGTGGGGAGGGGCACAGGTAGGGTGTCTCTGGGTGTCATCCTAGTGGAAGACCCGTCATGGCAACCACTGAAGTTCTCCTGGCAACCATTGAGGTTCTCCACAATGCTGGATATGTTCTGCTTGTCCCTTCACCACCCTGCTTATGTCCAGAGAGGCTGAACTCTCTGGACTGAAGCATAAGGGCTCCCTTCATCTCTGGCTTCTGTTTGGGTTTGAAGATCAGAAGGTGGCAGATTCAAAAGGTCAGGGTATATGTATACCTCCAGTTTCCCCATTGCCAAGATCTCCTTTGAAAGTACTTATATTTCTCTACCTAAGACCACAGGCAGGGGCAGAACTAGTTTTCTGAGGTGAGGTGGACATTTACACAAATTTTGGACCCTCTTTTAAATAATAAAAAGCTGGCTTGGTGCAGTGGCTCACTCCTGTAATCTCAGGATTTTGGGAGGCTGTAGTGGGTGGATTTCTTAAGCTCAGGAATTCAAGATCAGCCTGGGCAACATAGTTAAACCTTGTTTCTACAAAAATATATGTATATATAAAAATAGAAAAAATTAGCAGGGCATGGTGGTGCATGCCTGTGGTCCCACCTACTCAGGAAGCTGAGGTAGGAGGATTGTTTGAACCCAGGAGGTGGAGTCTGCAGTGAGCTGTGATGGTGCCACTGTACTCCAGCCTGGGTGACAGAGCAAGAACATGTCTCAAAAATAATAATAATATGGGCTGGCAAGATGACCAAATAGGAACAGCTCCAGTCTGCAGCTCCCAGTGAGATCAATGCAGAAGGCAGGTGATTGGTGCATTTCCAACTGAGGTACCTGGCTCTTCTCACTGGCACTGGTTAGACAGTGGGTGCAGCCCACAGAGGGCAAGCCAAAGCAGGGTGGGGCGTTACCTCACCTGGGAAGCACAAGGGGTTGGGGAACGCTCCCCTAGCCAAGGGAAGCTGTGAGAGACTGTGCTGTGAGGAACAGTACACTGTGGCCCAGATACTATGCTTTTCCCATGGTCTTCACAAGCTGCAGTCCAGGAGATTCCCTTGGGTGCCTATGCCACCTGGGCCCTGGGTTTCAAGCACAAAACTGGGCATCATTTGGGCAGACACCGAGCTAGCTGCAGATTTTTTTCATACCCCAGTGGTGTCTAGAATGCCAGTGAGACAGAACCATTCACTTGCCTGGAAAGGAGGCTGACGCCAGGGAGTCAAGTGGTCTAGCTCAGTGCATCCCACCCCACAGAGCCCAGCAAGCTAAGATCCACTGACTTGAAATTCTTGCTGCCAGCACAGCAGTCTGAAGTCGACCTGGGACACTCGAGCTTGGTTGGGGGAGGGGCGTCCACCATTACTGAGGCTTGAGTAGGCGGTTTTCCCCCTCATAGTGTAAACAAAGCCACTGGGAAGTTCAAACTGGGAGGAGCCCACAGCAGCTCAGCAAAGCCGCTGTACCCAGACTGCCTCTCTACATTCCTCCTCTCTGGGCAGGGCATCTCTGAAAGAAAGGCAGCAGTCCCAGTCAGGGGCCTATAGATAAAACTCCCATCTCCCAGAGACAGAGCACCTAGGGTAAGGGGAGACTGTGAGTGCAGCTTCAGCAGACTTAAACGTTCCTGCCTGCTGGCTCTGAAGAGAGCAGAGGATCTCCCAGCACAGTGCTTGAGCTCTGCTAAGGGACAGACTGCCTCCTCAAGTGGGTCCCTGACCCCTGTGCCTCCTGACAGGGAGATGCCTCCCAGTCAGAGAGGTGGCATCTGGGGTGCCCCTCTGGGATGAAGCTTCCAGAGGAAGGAACAGGCAGCAATCTTTGCTGTTCTACAGCCTCTGCTGGTGATACCCAGGCAAACAGGGTCTGGAGCGGACCTCCAGCAAACTCCAGCAGACCTGCAGCAGAGGGGCCTGACTGATAAAAGGAAAGCTAACAAACAGAAAGGAATAGCATCAACATCAACAAAAAGGACGTCCACACAGAATCCCCATCTGAAGGTCACCAACATCAAAGACCAAACATAGATAAATCCACGAAGATGAGGAAAAACCAGCACAAAAAGCTTGAAAATTCCAAAAACCAGAACACCTCTTCTCCTCCAAAGGATACAACTCCTTGCCAGCAAGGGAACAAAACTGGATGGAGGATGAGTTTGACGAAGTGACAGAAGTAGGCTTCAGAAGGTGAGTAATAACAGACTCCTCTGAGCTAAAGGAACATGTTTCTAACCCAATGCAAGGAAGCTAACAACCTTGAAAAAAAGGTTAGGAGAATTGCTAACTAGAATAACCAGTGTAGAGAAGACCTGTAGAGATGACCTGATGGAGCGGAAAAATACAATACGAGAACTTCATGATGCATACACAAGTATCAAAAGCCGAATCAATCAAGCAGAAGAAAGGATATCAGATATTGAAGACCAACTTAATGAAATAAAGCATGAAGACAACAAAACCTCTAAGAAATATGGGACTATATGAAAAGACCAAACCTATTTTTGATTGGTGTACCTGAAAGTGACAGGGAGAATGTAACCAAGTTGAAAAACACCCTTCAGGAGAACTTCCCCAACCTAGCAAGACAGGCCAACATTCAAATTCAGGAAATACAAAGAACATCATAAAGATACTTCTTGAGAAGAGCAACCACAAGACATATAATCTTCAGATTCACCAAGGTTGAAATGAAGGAAAAAATGTTAAGGGCAGCCAGAGAGAAAGGTTGGATTTCCCACAAAGGGAAGCCCATCAGACTGACAGCGGATCTCTCTGCAGAAACCTTACAAGCCAGAAGAGAGTGGGGACCAATATTCAACCCAGAATTTCATATCCAGCCAAACTAAGCTTCATAAGCAAAGGAGAAATAAAATCCTTTACAGATAAGCAAATGCTGAGAGATTTTGTCACCACCAAACCTGCCTTACAAGAGCCCCTGAAGGAAGTACTACAAATGGAAAGGAAAAACCAGTAACAACCACTGCAAAAACATACCAAATTGTAAAGACCATTGACACTATGAAGAAACTGCATCAACTAATGGGTAAAATAACCAGCTAGCATCATAATGATAGGATCAAATTCACACATAACAATATTAGCCTTAAATGTAAATAGGTTAAATGCCCCAATTAAAAGATGCAGACTGGCAAATTGGATAGAGTCAAGACCCATCAGTGTGCTGTATGCAAGAGACCCATGTTACGTGCAAAGACACACATAGGCTCAAAATAAAGGGATGGAGGAATATTTACCAAGCAAAGGGAAAACACAAACAAACAAAACAGGGTTTGTAATCCTAGTCTCTGATAAAACAGACGTTAAACTAACAAAGATCAAAAAAGACAAAGAAGGGCATGACATAATGGTAAAGGGATCAATGCAACAAGAAGAGCTAACTATCCTAAATATATATGCACCCAATAGAGGACCACCCAGACTCATAAAGAAAGTTCTTAGAGACCTACAAAGAGACTTAGACTCCCACACAATAATAGTGGGAGACTTTAACACCCCACTGTCAATATTAGACAGATCAACGAGACAGAAAATTAACAAGGATATTCAGGACTTGAACTCAGCTCTGGACCAAGTGGACCTAATAAACTTCTACAGAACTCTCCACCCCAAACCAACAGTATATACATTCTTCTCAGCACCACATCACACTTACTGTAAAATTGACCACCTAATTGGATGTAAAACACTCAGCAGATGCAAAAGAACAGAGATCATAAGCAGTCTCTCGGACCACAGTGCAATCAAATTAGAACTCAGAATTAAGAAACTCACTCAAAACTGCACAACTACATGGAAACTGAACAACCTACTCCTGAATGACTACTGGGTACATAACGCAATGAAGGCAGAAATAAATAAGTTCTTTGAAATCAATGAGAACAAAGACAAAGTGCCAGAATCTCTGGGACACAGCAAAGGCAGTATTTAGAGGGAAATTTATAGCACTAAATGCCCACAGGACAAAGCAGGATATAGCTAAAATCGACACCCTAACATCACAATTAAAAGAACTAGAGAAGCAAGAGCAAATGCATTCAAAAGCTAGCAGAAGACAAGAAATAACTAAGATCAGAGCAGAACTGAAGGAGATAGAGAAACGAAAAATCTTTCAAAAAATCAATGAATCCAGGAGCTAGTTTTTTGAAGATTAACAAAACAGATAGACCACTAGCCAGACTAATAAAGAAGAAAAGAGAGAAGAATCAAATAGATACAAGAGAAAATGATAAAGGGGATATCACAACTAATCCCACAGAAAAACAAACTACCATCAGAGAATACTATAAACACCTCTATGCAAATAAACTAGAAAATCTAGAAGAAATGGATAAATTCCTGGACACACTCACCCTCCCAGGACTAAACCAGGCAGATGTCGAATCCCTGAATAGACTAATAAGTTCTGAAATTGAGGCAGAAATGAATAGCCTACCAACCAAAAAAAGCCCAGGACCAGATGGATTCACAGCTGAATTCTACCACAGGTACAAAGAGGAGCTGGTATCATTCCTTCTGAAACTATTTCAAACAATACAAAAAGAGGGACTCCTCCCTAACTCATTTTATGAGGCATTATCCTGATACCAAAACATGGCAGAGACACAACAAAAAAAGAAAATTTCAGGCAATATCCCTGATGAACAAAATCCTCAATAAAATACCGGCAAACCAAATCCAGCAGCACATCAAAAAGCTTAGCCACCATGATCAAGTGGGCTTCATTCCTGGGATGCAAGGCTAGTTCAACATATGCAAATCAATCATCGTAATGCATCACATAAACAGAACCAATGACAAAAACCACATGATTGTCTCAATAGATGCAGAAAAGGCCTTCAATAAAATTCAACACACCTTCATGCTAAAAACTCTCAATAAACTAGGTACTGATGGAACATATCTAAAAATAATAAGAGCTATTTATGACAAACTCGAAGCCAATATCATACTGAGTGGGCAAAAGCTGGAAGCATTTCCTTTGAAAACCAGCACAAGACAAGTATGCCCTCTCTCACCACTCCTATTCAATACAGTATTGCAAGTTCTGACCAGGGCAATCAGGCAAGAGAAACAAATAAAGGGTATTCAAATAAGAAGAGAGGAAGTCAAATTGTTTCTGTTTGCAGATGACATGATTGTATATTTAGAAAACCCCATTGTCTCAGCCCAAAATCTCCTTAAGCTGACAAGCAACTTCAGCACAGTCTCAGGATACAAAATCAGTGTGCAAAAATCACAAGCATTCCTATACACCAATAATAGAGAGCCAAATCATGAGTGAACTCCCATTCACAATTGCTACAAAGAGAATAAAATACCTAGGAATACAATTTACAAGGGATGTGAAAGATCTCTTCAAGGAGAAGGACAAATCATTGCTCAAGGAAATGAGAGGACACAAATGGAAAACTATTCCACGTTCACGGATAGGAAGATTCAATATCATGAAAATGGCCATACTGCTAAAATTAATTTATAGATTCAATGCTATCCCCATCAAGTTACTATTTACTTTCTTTACAGAATTAGAAAAAACTACTTTAAATTTCATTTGGAACCAAAAAAAGAGCCTGTATAGCTAAGACAATCCTAAGCTAAAAGAACAAAGCTGGAGTCATTATACTACCTGACTTCAAACTATACTACCAGGCTACAGTAACCAAAACAGCATGGTACTGGTAGCAAAACAGATATATAGACCAATGGAACAGAATAGAGGCCTCAGAAATACCACCACACATCTACAACCATCTGATCTTTGACAAACCTGACAAAAACAAGCTATGTGGAAAGGATTCCTTATTTAATAAACGGTGTTGGGAAAACTGGCTAGCCATATGCATAAAACTGAAACTGGATGCCTTCCTTACACCTTATACAAAAATTTAACTCAAGATGGATTAAAGACTTAAATGTAAAACCTAAAACCATAAAAACCCTAGAAGAAAACCTAGGCTATACCATTCAGGACGTAGGTATGGGCAAAAATTTCATGACTAAAACACAAAAAGCAATTGCAACGAAAGCCAAAATTGACAAATGGGATCTAATAAAACTAAAGGACTTCTGCACAGCAAAATAAACTATCATCAGAGTGAACAGGCAACCTAAAGAATGGGAGAAAATCTTTGCAATCTATCCATCTGACAAATGGCTGGTATCCATATTCTACAAGGAACTTAAACAAATTTACAAGAAAAAAAATCAAAAAGTGGGCAAAGGATGTGAACAGACACTTCTCAAAAGAAGACATTTATGCAGCCAACGAACATATGAAAAAACGCTCATCATCACTGGTCATTAGGGAAATGCAAATAAAAACCAGAATGAGATGCCATCTCACGTCAGTTAGAATGGCAATCATTACAAAGTCAGGAAATAATAGATGCTGGAGAGGATGTGGAGAAATAGGAATGCTTTTACATTCCCACTGTTGTTGGGAGTGTAAATCAGTTCAACTATTGTGGAACACAGTGTGGCAATTCCTCAAGGATCTTTGACCCAGCAATCCCATTACTGGGTATATACCCAAAGGATTATAAATCATTCTACTATAAAGACACATGCACACATATATTTATTGCAGCACTGTTCACAATAGCAAAGACTTGGAACCAACCCAAATGCCCATCAATGATAGGCTGGATAAAGAAAATGTAGCAGATATATGCCATAGAATACTATGCAGCCATAAAAAAGGATGAGTTCATGTCCGCTGGAAACCATCATTCTTAGCAAACTGATACAGGAACAGAAAACCAAACACTGCCTATTCTCACTCATAAGTGGGAGTTGAACGATGAGAACACATGGACACAGCAGGGAGGGGAACATCACACACTGTTGGGGAGTGGGGGGCTAGGGGGAGGGATAGGATTAGGAGAAATACATAATGTAGATGACAGGTTGATGGGTGCAGCAAACTACCATGGCACATGTACACCTATGTAACAAACCTGCACATTCTGCACATGTATCCCAGAACTTAAAGTATAATTTTTAAAAAGTCAAAACAGTCAGAAATAATAACAGCTACAAGTCTTTAAGAAATATATAATATAAAAAATGTAAATAGTGAAATAAGTGAAAATTGTGTGGGGGACAGGTACAAGTCTAATGTTTCTGTATGCAACAGAATTTATGTTATCAGTGTAAAATAGTCTGTTATACTTATGAGAAGTTTTATTTCAGTCCTAAGTAAACACAAAGCAAAAAACTATAGCAGATACACAAACAAAGAAAAGGGAATAAAAACTTAGCACTACAAAAATAAATAATAATAAATGCTCCCTCTCTGGGTGGACATCAGCTAAATTTGGTCGGGATTTCCTTTCTGCTCTAACAGGACAGCATTGAGTTCAAGGCCTCACAATTACTGTGTTCTCCCTCCCTCAGCACCCAGAGATGCCCTCTGCATCATGCAGCTGTGCCTGCTGCTGCCAACGGGTGAGGGAGGGGTGGTGTTGGCAATTCAGGGCTTAGTGCCTCTTTCAGCTAGATGAAGTTAAAACCAGGTGCTGTGTGTGCTCACATGATTATTAGTCCCTATAAAGGTGTTTTTTTTCTGTGTAGATAGGTGTTAACTTGGTCTTCTTGTTGGGGGGACAATCAGTGGGGCTTTCTATTCCATCATCTTGCTTTGCCTTTCCCCACTGTGTCTTTGTATTCAAATGTCTCTCTTCTAAGGATACCAACCATATTGGATTTAGAGTCCACTGTAATCCAATATGACCACCTAATTATATCCGCAGAGATCCTATTTCTATATACAGTTACATTTATAACTTTAAGGGCTTTAGACTTGAGGGAACACAATTCGATCCACAACAGTGCACATATGTGAAGTTTCTCTGTTAACCTTTAGTCTACAATCTAGACTTGAAGACGAACGATCAGGCCGGGTGCGGTGGCTCACGCCTGTAATCCCAGCACTTTGGGAGGCTGAGGCGGGCAGATCACAAGGTCAGGAGATCAAGACCATCCTGGCTAACACGGTAAAACCCCGTCTCTACTAAAAGTACAAAAAATTAGCCGGGCGTGGTGGCGGGCGCCTGTAGTCCCAGCTACTCGAAGGGCTGAGGCAGGAGAATGGCGTGAACCCAGGAGGGGGAGCTTGCAGTGAGCCGAGATCGCGCCACTGCACTCCAGCCCAAGCAGCAGAGCGAGACTCCGTCTCAAAAAAAAAAAAAAAAAAAAAAGAGAGAAACAATCAGACAATATGCATCCCCTTGCCTCAATTTGGCAATGTTTGTCATATAGGCTTCTGGCCAGGTTGTCTTATTTAGCTTTTAGTAAACTACTTTAACACTCGCATTTTAATTTTAGTGTTGCTCAGAAGCATTTGAAAATGAATCATTCTAGTTTTCTTAAAACCTTCCTTTCTCTAGCCTTTCCAAATCAGTGTTTCTTCCTGCGTTGTCATCTGTCTTTCCAAGCATCTCCTTCAAGTCTCTATCTGTGTCAGGGGTCCCGCCAAGACCACCCCGAGTTTTCATAACCCACTGCAAGAGCTCTCAGGACCCATCATATAGTCATACTTGTAGCTAAGATTTATCACAGTGAAGGGATACAAAATACAGTGAGCAAAAGGGGAGGGTACATACAGACAAGTCCAGAGGAAACCAGGTGCAAGCCCCCAGGAATCTTCTAATTGTGGAGTCACACAGGGCATACTTAATTCCTACTGCAAGGAGTTGTGACAAAGTAAGTACCTATCTGGGAAGCTCATTAGAGGTTTTTATTAGAGCTCATAAAAAAAAAAAAACAGTTTTATTGGGGCCTGGTTTTGTTGACACCCTCTGCCTGGCATCCATTCAGCGCAGACCACATTGTCTGCACACAATGGGCACAGTGAGCCATTCTTATTGAGAGGAAACTTCCTATCAGTGTGAGTAACTGTTTACTAGCCTGGGGCCAACCTTCAAGCAGACCTTTCTAAAGATCAGTCTCAGACTCCGCTGTATTAGCTCTTTTCTTCTACCCTTCACCACTTCCCTTCTCTTTTTGCCATTCCCTTGGGCTCTTCCGAAATGTTTATTTCTCCAGATAAATACTAGTTAAGTAACATTTAAAGTATATTTTTTGAATGACGGGCATTACTTGAGATTATAATATGTTTACGATATATAAAGATGTATTTCCATTTTTGACATGGTGAAAAAAATGATAGACAACAGAGGCATATCACGTGTTTGCATATGTAGGAAGTCTCAATATTATTCAAATAGAAAGAGAGGAAGTCAAACTACCTCTTTGCAGACAATATGTTCCTAACTAGAAAACCCCATAGTCTCTGTCCAAAGGCTACTAGAACTGATAAACAACTGCAGTGAAGTTTCAGAATGTCAAATTACTGTACAAAAATTATACACCAGTAACATCCAAGCTCAGGGCAAAATCTAGAATGCAAATCCCATTCACAAAAACCAAAAAAAAAAGAAAAAAAAGAGTAAGATACCTAGGAACATAGCTAACCAGAGAGGTGAAACATCTCTGCAAAAAGGATTTCAAAACACTGCTTAAAAAAATCAGAGATGACAGCTGGCATGGTGGCTCATGCCTGTAATCCCAGCACTTTGGGAGGCCGAGGTGGGCGGATCACCTAGGTCAGGAGTTCGAGACCAGCCTGGCCAACATGGTGAAACCCTGTCTCTACTAAAAATACAAAAATTAGCCAGGCAGCGTGGTGGGCATCTGTAATCCCAGCTTCTCAGGAGGCTGAGGTGGGAGAAATGCTTGAACCTGGGAGGCAGTGAGCCAAGATTGTGCCACTGTACTCCAGCCTGGGCAGCAGAGCAAGACTCCATCTGAAAAAAAAAAAAAGAAAAGAAAAGAAATAAAAGAAATCAGAGATGACACAAACAAATGTAAAAACATTCCATGCTCATGGATAGGAAGACTCAACATTGTTAAAATGGCATTATAACCCAAAGCAACTTACAGATTCAGTGCTATTTCTCTCAGACCAGCAATGTCATTTTTCACAGAATTAGAAAAAAAAAGATTCTAAAATTCATACGGAACTAAAAAGGAGACTGAATAGCCTGAGGAATCCTAAGCCAAAAGAACAAAGCCAGAGGCACCATACTACTGGACTTCAAACTATACAAGGCTACAGTAACCAAAACAACGTGGTACTGATACAAAAACAGACACATAGACCAATGGAATAAGTTAGGAAACCCAGAAATAAAGCCACACACCTACAACCATCTGGTCTTTGACAAAATTGACAAAAATGAGAAATAGGGAAAGGACTCCTTAATAAATAGTGCTGGGATAACAGGCTAGCCATATGCAGAAGATTGAAACTGGACCCCTTCCTTTCACCACACACAAAACTCAATTTAAGATGGATTGAAGACTTAAATATAAGACCTAAAACTGTGAAAACCTTAGAAGAAAACCTAGAAAATGCCATTCAGGACATAGATCTTGGCAAAGATTTCAGGACAAAATCTTCAAAAGCAATTGCAATAAAAAATATTTATAGATAAGTAGGACCCAGTTAAATAACTTCTACACAGCAAAAGAAACTATCAACAGAGTAAACAGACAACCTCCAGAATGGGAGAAAATATGTGCAAACTATGCACCTGACAAAGTTCTAATATCCAGAATCTATATGAATCTTAAATCAGCAAGCAAAAAACAAGCACCCTTGTTAAAATGGGTAAAGGACAGGAACAGACATTTCTCAAGACAACATTTCTCAAAAGAAGACATATGCATAGCCAAACATGAAACATGCTGAACGTCACTAATCATTAGAGAAATGCAAATCAAAACTACAACGAGGTGTCATATCCCATGCCAGTCAGAATGTCTATTATTAAAGTCAGAAAATTACAGATGCTGGGAAGATTGCGGAGAAAAGGGAATGCTTATATACTTCTGGTGGGAAAGTAAATTAGTTCAGCCACTGTGGAAAGCAGTTGGAGATTTCTCAAAGAACTTAGAACTACTATTTCACCCAGCAAAATCATCATCGAGTATATGCCTGTATTAGTCCATTCTCACACTGCCATAAAGAAATACCCGAAACTGGGTAATTTCTAAAGAAAAAAGGCTTAATTGGCTTACGGTTCTACAGGCTGCATGGGAAGCATGATGCTGGCCTCTGCTTCTGAGGAGGTCTCAGGAAACTTTCATACATGGCAGAAGGCAAAAGGGAAGAAAGGCACATCTTACATGGCCAGAGCAGAAGGAAGAGAGTGAGGGGGGAGGTGCTACACCCTTTAAAACAGCCAGTTTCATGAGAACTCACTCACTACCATGAGAATACCACCAAAGGGATGATGCTAAAACATTCATAAGCAGCTGCCCCCCTCTGAACCTAAAAGGAGAAAAAAAAGGTTTATGTATAGGTCCCCCACATTTCTTAGGCTTATTCCTATGTGTTTAGTTGTTTTACCTTAGTTTTATAAATATGATCTTTTCTTCCATTATATGTTAATCATTGTTTTTAATCTGTTTTAAAAAATACTACTAATTTCTATATATTAAAGTTCCAACTTGTCACATCTATGTAGTATTAGTAGATACCACAATAATTCATAGAAAATTAGTATACATATTTAGAAATAATTATTGCAAATAACATACCAAGTTCTTTCTTCTTATACCTATTATTTTCTTCTATTTAACTGCTTTGACTGGTACATTCAGAACAATATTCAATAGTACTAGTTATTGAAATGGCTGAGAAGGTAGGATTGCTTGAGCCCAGGGGTTTGAGACCAACTTGGGCAGTATACCGAGACCCATCTCTAAAAAAAATAAAAAATAAAAATAGTACTACTAATATCAAATCTAGTGTTAGTACTAGTAAGTACCAGATTACTTTTGGTATTTCACTCTAATCTAGGCTTATTGCTTTGGGTGGAGGAGTCTGATTAGAAACATATAACTTGCTAGATATTAAAGTCTACTATATTCCCATATGCACATAGGTCTGCATGTGAACATACTATTCTATACAGTTCTTTTCTTCTCCTGTATTACATTCTCAATTATTGAACTTTATAATAAACTTTAACATCTACAATCTAATAATTACTTTTTGGGAATGGCTGAATTTTTTTCCAAATGCTTTTCACATTGTAGTGATTATATGTAAGATTTTTCCCCCTTGGGACTATTAATAAAATAAATCATTACACCATCCTGAATTCCATTTAACTGATTGTATTGTTGATACTATTCCTGTTACTATTATTGATACTATTATACCCAACAAAATATAGTTTATATGCACGGTCCTAGTGGGCTTCCTAATATTTCACATTGATTTAGAGATTTGATACCCAAAGCAATACTTCCTTAAAATTAATGGCAAACATGTCATTCCTACACAATTCAGTAGCCAGCCCTTTAAAAAAGATATATTTTTAAAAAAGATACTCTTTGGTATTGTCTAACACCCTATCTATATTCAAATATCCCTAATTGTCTCAAAATGTATTGTTCAAATTAAGATCTAAACAGAGTACTTGCATTTCATTTGCATATTTTCTTAGCTGTCTAACTTGGCTCTGGATGCTGTTGTCAACAGCAAAAGTAGTAACCGAATTTGAGGCAGGTGGTCTGAGGCTAACTTCACATGACTTGCAAGAAGCCTACAGGAATGCCTTGAGCCCCACAAGAAATACAGCTGTCTTTCCAGATTAAAGTCCTGGCCCGCAGATTTGGCTAAGAAACAAGAAAAATAGGAACACCCACCAAGGTCAAGTCAGCCACACTGGAAAGATTTGCCTCTTTGCAATGGAGCCTTAACCAAAGCTCAAACACACTTTTCCCATTATCTTTGCCTGAGCCGCCCTTTGCCAAGGGAACAATTATACATGCCCAAGTCAGTTCAGGTCAGTGCTAGAGTATCCCAGGGCCCTGCTTCCTAAGTCCCAATCAGCCTAAGTAGAAACAGTTGTTCATCAAGAGCAATGGAGCAAGATGCTTCCATGATCCACCAACTGCTCTTGTACTAATATTTGATGTTTTGGGCCCTGGCAAGGCCCAAAGCCTTGATCTGGCTCCTTATTAGTTGTGTTCCCAGCCACCAGAATTTGTCTCTCAACACATCTGGCCAGTGGATCAAGATCTTACAAGATATTAACATTAGCTGATATGGTTTGACTGTGTCCCCACCCAAATCTCATCTTGAATTGTAGTTCCCATAATCCTCATGAGTCATAAGGTGCAGCTACTCGGGAGGCTGAGGCAGGAGAATGGCGTGAACCCAGGAGGCAGAGCTTGCAGTGAGCTGAGATCGCGCCACTGCACTCCAGCCTGGGTGGCAGAGCAAGACTCCATATCAAAAGAAAAAAACAAAAGAGGGGAACCAGTGGGAGGTAACTGAATCACGGGAGCGATTACTTCCATGCTGTACTCATGATAGTGAGTTCTCACGAGATCTGATGGTTTTATAAGGGGTTTTCCACCCCCCTTCTCTCTGTACTTCTCCTTGCTGCTGCCATGTGAAGGAGGATGTGTTTGCATCCCCTGCTGCCACGTGAAGAAGGACGTGTTTGCATCCCCTTCTGCCATGATTGTAAGTTTCCAGAGGCCTCTCTAGCCCTGCAGAACTGTGTGTCAACTAAACTTCTTTCCTTCATAAATTACCCAGTCTCTGGTATTTCTTCATAGTAGCATGAGAATGGACTAATACATTAGCCTTCAACTTTCACGTTTTAACTCATGTTCTGTTACTCAGGCTAGAATGCAGTGGTGCGATCATGGCTTACTACAGCCTCGACTTCCTGGGCTCAAGCAATCCTCCCACCTCAGCCTTTTGAGTACCTGGAACTACAGATATGCACAACCATGCCTGGCCAATTTGTATGCACGTGTGTGTGTGTGTGTAGATGGAGTCAACACTATGTTTTCTACGCTGGTCTGGACTTCCTGGGCTCCAGTGATCCTGCCACCTCAGTCTCCCCAGGTGCTGGGATTACAGGCATGAGCAATGGGCCTAGCACCTTCAACTTTTCTATCTACTCCCAACTTAGGAAATCAACCAAGGAATAACACAGAAGTCAGATGGAGTTAAATACCTTAACTTCATTTCTGGCAACTAGATTGGAGAACACAGTTGATACATGTGGTTATAATAAGCCTCTTGAGATTTCACATGCTATAGATACCTGTCACCCAGTCACTGACCCTGCAGGACATCACAGTCTTCTTTACAGGATCAGCTGGGCCCTGTCAGTGCCCCACAAAAGGCAGTAGGGGACAACACACATCCTGTGGGTTGGGGGAACCCAGAAAAGAATGATCACTATGGTGAGGAGCCACACAGGCTCAGCTCATTACCCTAATAGGACGGGACCCCTCTACTCCTCCTCTGAGCCAAAGCAAAGTTCATAAGGAAGATAGCTGGAAGTGCTCCTCATATACTTCTGGATAGTGGAACAGAAAGTCCCTTCTCCAAGTAAAAATGTGAGGAATGTGGGTAAGAGTAACAGGATGTCTCCCTTAGGGGAAATACAACCGAAAAGGGGAACTGGCAGTGACATGTTACTAGGTGTACACAAAAAAAGTGTAAGGTGCTCCTGCGTGCCAGCACTCTGATAGGTGTCACATAGACCTTATATGATTTTCTCCTTTCAATAGCACTTAAGGAAAATAATCTCCCCAGGATCACCCAGCTAGTGAATGTTAAACTTCTTGAGTCCTGGTTTCTCTACCTATAAAAAGGACAAATGGATTCAACCATTTCCAAACTCACTGCTTTTTCATATAAACTAAGCAGCCAGGTGCAGTGGCTCACACTTGTAATTCCAGCTGCTCATGAGGTTGAGGTGAAAGAATCACTTGAGCCCAGGAGTTTGAGACCAGCCTGGGCAATATAATGAGACCCCATATTTAAAAGACAGAATAAGAACCAAGCCACTTTTGGAAGTCTGACTCATGAAACAAACTAAGCCAACCAGCCTTTTCTCCTGGGCATCTAGTTCTGACTCAGTAATTCCCAGACTTTGTAACTACCTAAGCACCATGTGTTGACCATCTATTCCCATAGGATTGGGGTGGGAGTGAAAAGCAGAAAGGATGGTAAAAACCGAGTATTTAACATTCCCCTAGACTCTTTTTTTGTTGTTGTTGTTTTTACAGAAAGCTATAAATCTTCCGCTGGGCCTAGCTAATGTGCTGTAATAAAAGGAGGTGTTGATTCGATTTTCACAATCCATCATTCCAAGGCCAGAGAAAAACAGGAAAAGAGCTGCTTTTCTTGGAAGGAAAAGAGAACATTTGTCAAATTGTTTCTACTTATTTGTATTCACACATCCTGTCTCTCCTAATATCTCACCTGTCAGAGACTAACAGGATAAAAGCGGACAGGTAGAATGACTTTAAATTACGTGTGTTGAGAAAAATGAATGAACAACAGCATGCAAAAGAATCCAAGGAAATTAACATGGTTGCTGCTTAGTTCTCTCCTGCTCCCCACTGGAGGTTGAAGAGGAAGATAACATTTCTATTCAATTCAATCCAAAAATTGTTAGGAAGTGAAGATGCAAAGATGATGACATGGCCCTCAAGGAACTCAGAACAGATGAGAAGGTAAGTCTGATACATATGCTAAGAGCAATGAGGGCGATAAGCCTAGGGTAACAGATGCAGACTCCCTAACCCGAGGATGCCTTTGGAAGAGATGATATGTGAGCCGAGTCAGAGGTTGTGCAGCAGTGAGCCAGCAAAACGAATAGTGGGACAAAGTCAGCAATAACAGCATTCTAGGCAAAGGAAATACAAACAACAAAAAATGTCCAACATCTACCAGACCTTGCTGCCTTCTGATACTGTCTTCAGTGCTTTTCATGCAATCTTAACTGATGACACTGTGCTCAATGAAACTGCTACTATCAGCATCCCTATTTTTCAAATGTAACAATAAGACTGTAAAGTTAAGTAGCTTGCCCAAGCAGTAGGAGGTACACATCAGAATGAGGATTTGAACTCAGGTCAGTATGATTCTAAAGCCTCATTTTTAAATAGCAACAGGCTACACTGCTCTCCCAAAGTGATGAGCAAAGGTACCAAATGTGGGTGACAGTGTATCACCAAGGGGTAATGACTACAAAGGGTGCTGTTTCCAGATGGTCATGTGGGAAGCAGAGAGCAGCTAAAGATTACATGAAACTTTTTTTTTTTTTTGAGATGGAGTTTCGCTCTTGTTGCCCAGGCTGCAGTGCAATGGCATAATCTCAGCTCACTGCAGTCTCTGCCTTCTGGGTTCAACTGATTCTCCTGTCTCAGCCTCCCAACTAGCTGGGATTACAGGTGCCCACCACCACGCCCAGCTGGTTTTTGTATTTTTAGCAGAGACGCGGTTTCACCATGTTGGCCAGGATGGTCTCAAACTCCTGACCTCAGGCGATCCACCTGCCTTGGCCTCCCAAAGTGCTGGGATTACAGGCGTGAGCCACCACACCAGGCCACATGAAATGTTTTATGTACCACGTGAAGAGGTTGGATGTTATTCTGGGGAAATAGGATCTCAGAAAATGTTTAAACAGAATAAATGCCATGGCCAGATGTGTTTTATATAAATTCATTCTCTTTGATCTCACACCACAGTACATGAGAGGAACAAGATCAGAGACACAAAGACTTGTAAGATCTAATGGTAACCCAGAGGAGGGTGTACGAATTAGGATGGTGGGAGCTCAGGTGGAGAACAGTGAGATGATTTGAGAAATACTAAAGAACAGTAGGACTGCTGGATATAATGGGTGTAGGCATGACAGAAGAGGAGAAGGAGGAAGAGTTAAGGATGACTCCAGGTCTTCTGTTGGAATGACTAAGTGAACATTAGAGCCTCCAACTGGAACAAGAACACAAGGAGAACTGTTTGGCTTGAGTTCAGATAACACAACAGATTCTTAATTACATAAACTAATTTCTGTAAATTCATTATATAAATTATGTAAGCTTGTTTGACCTGGTTTTGAAATGGCTCATGGTTATACCTGGCACAGCTGGATGCTAGGACTCAACCACAATCAGAATTTTTCTTTCATTCTCTCAGCTTGAATTTCCTTTTTTAGCACCCTTGGGCTCACTCTTTATGGCGGTGATAACAATTGACACGCTTTATTTTCTGATCAATCATCATCACAGCTGAAGAGACTTGGCTTTCAGTAACCACATCAACCCTTGGGAAGGAACTTGAACACCCCCCACTGGGCTCATATATCTGCCCCCTGGAAGATCACTGAGTGGATGGGAAGAGATAATCTGAATTATCTGGATTATATGTCCTTCCTGCTGATGGGAGGAAGTACGGTCAGGGAAACCTCTGAAAGGAAGAGCAGTCCCATTACCAAAACAGGTCTGTCTAGTGAATAGGCCAAAGCAAAGAAACCCATTCCATGAGAAAACATCCCATCTGATTATATGACTGCGGAATGTGGAGGGACAGGACAAGGTTGAAGGTAAACACTTGGAAGTCATCAGCTACCCTTGAAGTTAAAACTGAAGGAAAGTATAGATAAGATTGAGTCAAAGATGAAAGAATTCAGGGAATACCACCCTTTAAGACAGGAAGAGGAACAGAAAGTAGAGCAAAAACAGAGAAGGAGAACAATGTGCCAAAGAATGTATGAGCATTGTCTCATTTAACTTTATTAGCAATACAGCCCTATAAGGAGGGCATAAGGGTTTTTCATTTTAACAGTAAAATTACTTTGAATCTGAGTTATTATTCTTGCTCATCATCAAATCTGCTAAGTGATAGAGCTGGCATTGGAATCTTTTCTTGTGAGACTCCAACTCCATTCTACTAGAAAGATGACATGTTCCCCACCAAGGACCTAAGATGTATGCTGTTCCCAGATGTTTTCTCCTAGCACGTGGGAGATTTTTAAAACACATATTTTCTTCTTGGCAGTAAATAGCATCTTTGCTCCACAAAGACACAAAATTAAAAACAGTTCGGATCCTCATGCTTCAGAAGAATTTATACTTAAGCATTCTCAGTCTGTCCTTGATTACATGGGTCTCTGTTATAGACTCAAGAAAACAGAAATATAGAATGTGAGCACTATTAAGATAATTAGAAATAATCTAGTAAAGGATCCAGTGATGGACTTCAGTGGGATCTATTTAGAAACCCTTGAAATTGAATGCAAAATGTTTGTGCACAATGGATGTTTTTTTCTGGGAAGAGAGTCTATTCTCTGAATTCTTGAAAGTGTACAGGTCCAAGTACCCTCACTTTGCAGATATGGATATTAGTCATTTATATTCCATGGGCCTCTAGCTCATACCATGAGGCCTTGATAGAATCAGGTCTGGACCTTAGGTCTCTTGGTTCCCAGAGCATGGCTCTCTCAGGAAGCCTCTGTAAGTATCCTATTAAGTGCCTGAAAGAAGAGTTTCTTGCCCTGAGATCAACTATACATTTTTTGACCAGGAAGGTTTCCCCCTCTTGTAAACAGTTATTCCTTGAAAAATAAAATTGATATTAAACTGTCACTTACAAGCACAGGGAATATGAGATGTGGACTTAACAATGTTGGCAGTTGGGAACTGCACAGAAATCCAGGGCTCTGTTGCCTTTCTACCTGCTACTCCTTACCACGTCCAAGAGGAGGGGAGAGGGCATTAGGTATGAGAATCCACATCTGCTGAGCACCCAGGGGAGAATGAGCTTAGGAAGATCTTGGTTTGGGTTTCCAGAATCAGAGCCTGTGATGAGGATGTGTAAGTTGTTTATTAAAGATGTGCTCCCAAACAAAACTGGGAAAGGAGAACAAGGCAGGGGCAGAAGTCAGGAAAGGGTGTGATGTCAGAGTCCTCTGGAGTGTGACAACAGCCTGATCCCTCAGGGGTGAGAATTTCCACAGAGCGTTTTAGAGCTCATCCAAATTCGAAGCCTGGAATCTGAGGTGCCTTAGTCCTGCTGCAAGGGGCTTGAACTAAAGCACCTGTAGCTCTTTGTGTGTTTTGTGGTATGGGCAACAAAGGCAGATCCAGTAGCCCAAGGACAATCGTAGGAAGAAGAGAGGTAAATGTGAGCCATGGGAAGAAAATGCATGCATGTTGGGAGGATGTACAGAGTAAAAGGGATCCAAGGGGACCTGGGCAGAATGTTAATGTCTACTGAAGGAAGGCAAATGAAAATGTATTGAAAATTCTCTCATTACCCTCCTTTTTCCCTTTCAATACACAGTTCAGAAGGAAATTTGCTACGGATTTCTCTCAGTTATTTAATATAGGACAAATAATTTACTATAGCAGCAGATATTATGGGACTTCACTGGATGTTTGTACAGTTAAACCTGAGCTTCTGAGCCACAGTTGACTAACACAGGTGCTAATAATAATTTTCAAAGAATATCATTACTCAGTGTTATAAAATACATTACTAATAATTCTACTGCTAACAGCAAACATACATTGTACACTTACTATGGTCTAGGAACAGCTCTAATATAAATTTACTTATTTACTCTTCCCATCAAATCACTGAAGTAGATACTCATACCTACTAGACACACAAGGAGACTGAAGCAGAGAGGGGATGAATGTTTCACGTAAGAGCACATACCTGGTTAGGAGATGGTGCCAATCTTCAAATTCAGGCAGCCTATTTCTGGAGTTCACATATGCTCTTAACACCTCTACATTGGTTACTTTAGTATTAAAAACTGGGAGTTGGAGATCTTAGTTTGTGCTATGAAACCAGTTATCCATTCACTGTATAACCGAGTATTTTTTTATTATTGAACAAACCAAGAACACATGTAATCCTGACCCTTTTAATGAGAGTGTTCATACCACAGAGGTATAATCTGTCTTTCTTGCATGATGAGGCTACTGGAAAACCATGAGAATATGTCGTGAGTGGTTCTCTTCATATTCACCACCCTTTTCTAAACAGAGCACACATAATGCATGTATTTGAAAAACCAATATCAGTATGTTTTGAGGACAATGACATGCAAACCACCTTATATCATCTCTTGGGGAAAATGGTCTCCTCTTTCATGGCTAACATATGTGGTTTCAGACTCTTCAAACAGCAAAGGAAGGCACCTTTGGAAATGGAGTGCTCAGATCTTTCGGCAAAACTTATCAGGTTGTAAAACATGTCTTTACCAGCCTAGCGAAGTCAATGTCATTTCCACACAGACTTCCATGAAGTTAAATCTATCTTAGGTACTGGAAAGCTCTGGACAAGTGTTTAACAGTTTTTGAAAACAGCTTTTGTGGAAGAACCTGAAAGTAATCAACTCATTTTTTAAAGATTCGAATAAAAAAAGTATAGGGTATGGAAAATTAGTGTATTTGAATCATTTCAGAGAGTAGAGCAAGTTTCACACTAGCAGATTTCAGATTTTAGCACCTTTGAAAAGAAATATTCAGAGTTAGACATAAGTTGTCATATTAAGACAAGTGGCAACGCAGGCTGCAGTTGACCTACGGGGGGATACTCATCGGACTTCGGTGCGGTTCACATCACAGTGCAGTCATTTGGTTTTTGAGAGTGCCACAAAACGCACTTAAAGAGAATGAGAAAGGAGTTCATTGAATTCATGGCTGGTGGTTAGAAGATTAACTAGAGACAAAAGCAGAAAGGTTATAGGATGGACTGGCAGGTCAAGCGGACAGTCCGAAGGCACCGACAGTGCAGTACGTGGTCTTACTCTCCCATCGCACAGTGTAGCTCCCAGTGTAGCAGAGCTGTCCCAGAAGCAGGAACTTGCCCTGCGTGATCCAGCTCCATTCTTTTGCATAATTACACAGGTCACAATGTATTTAAGTTGTTTTCCCAGCTTGGTGAGTTGGCTTAAAATTTGTTCCACGTTTGTGGTCCACTGGTTCACTTTGCTGTGTTGACAAACATTACCACCAATGGTGATTTTTTTTTTTTTTTTTTTTTTTTTTTTTTTTGAGACAGAGTCTTGCTCTGTCACCGAGGCTGGAGTGCAATGGCGCAATCTCAGCTCACTGCAACCTCCGCCTCCCAGGTTCAAGCGATTCTCCTGCCTCAGCCTCCCTATGAGTAGCTAGGACTACAAGCGCCCGCCACCACGCCCGGCTAATTTTTGTATTTTTAGTAGAGACGGAGTTTCACCATTTTGGCCAGGCTAGTCTCCAACTCCTCCCCTTGTGATCTGCCTGCCTTGGCCTCCCAACGTGCTGGGATTACAGGTGAGAGCCACCGCGCCCAGCCCCAATTATCCTTTCTATAGCCTCTTTTACAATGTTGCTCACTTCAACAATAAAGGCAGTCTCCTCTGCAGCCTCATAATCGCCCATCTTTCCTCCAGGAAATAGCCTCCGCCTCCTGGAGTAGTGCGACTCAGGCACACTCAGGCCCCGCCCCACATCTGCCACGCCTCTCCCCGTAGCCGGGCGGGCACGGGCGGGCACGGGCGGGCACGGGCGGGCACGGGGGGCACGCCCCACCCACACCCAGCTTCGGGACCCTGCGGCCCCACCCACCCCCAACTCCTTTTTTTTCACTTGTGTTACATTTATTCATCTCAATTCATCCTTAGAGCAAACCTCTGCAGTGGGTGCTGCTTTTTTTTTTTTCTTTTGGCGAGGAAGTCTCGCTCTTGTCCCCCAGGCTGGAGTACAATTGCGCCATCTTGGCTCACTGCAACCTCCGCCTCCCGGGTTCAAGCGATTCTCCTGCCTCAGGCTCCTGAGTAGCTGGGATTACAGGCGTCTGCCACCACGCCTGGCTAACTTTTGTATTTTTAGCAGAAACGGGGTTTCACCATGTTGGCCAGGCAGGTCTCGAACTCTTGACCTCAGGTGATCCGCCCGCCTCGGCCTCCCAAAGTGCTGGGATTACAGGCATGAGCCATGGCGCTGGGCCAGTGGGTGCTATTATTTATCTCCACTTTGGAAATGAGAGTAGCAGAGAAAGATGACTAAGATTTACGAAGAGTTGAGAATCCAGCCTGGCTAGGGGATGCTAAGCAGAGCAGGGCCTTATGGCCCCAGGAGACCTGGTTCCAGTTGAGTTCTTTCCTAAACCACAAATCCACCAGAAGCAGCGTATCCTCTAGGATAAATACCCACAAAGGCCCAGGGAAAATGTTCCAGGTGGTCAAGAACTCAATTCCTAATGAAAGCTTGGTAAATGAACTATGCCTCGGTCTGGTCATCCAGAAATAGGGTTAATATTTGACTACCGGCAGGGTACAGTGGCTCACACCTGTAATCCCAGCACTTTGGAAGGACAAGACAGGAGGATGGCTTAAACCCAGGAGAAGTTAGAGACCAGCCTGAGCAACACTGTGAGACTCCATCTCTAACAGTCAATCAATAGCCGGGCATGGTGGTACATGCCCTTTAGTCCCAGCTACTGGGGAGGCTCAGGCAGGAGGACCCCTTGAGCCTGGGGGGATGAGGCTGCAGTGAGCCATGACTGTGCCACTGTGCTCCAGCCTGGGCAACAGAGTGAGAGTCTGTTGGCCCTTAGAAGTTTGTTTACTACATAGCACTGAGCAAGCCACACCAGTACTCTCCTGATGTCCATAAACAGATGGATATGGATTAGTCAAGGTTTACTGAGTACATTTCCTTACTTCAGCTTTTCAGGAATAAAGGGACACGATCAGGATTCACAGTGAGAAGTGCTGATGCTTATGTGGGTTAAATTCCATCATTCAGTCCCTGGGCTTTTTCATAAGTTTGTTGTTGGTGCTGCTACTGTTTTAAACTGTTTCTCAGGTCTCCGATCTTCCTCCTCCTGTACACGATGGCTAAAGTCATCTCTCCAAAATATCCCCAACCTACAACCCATTACTGGCTCCACTTAGTAAAGTCTTGGCTCTTTACTGTGACCCACCGGACCACTGCATTGTCATCTTGCATTCCCGTAGTCTCTTCTTTCTTCTTTTGTAGTCTTTTCCAAGCTTTTAATTTTGGTATGGTATTAGAGCTACAGAAACATTACATCAATAGTATAATAAATGCTATATAGCTTTTGCCCGGTTTCACCAATTGTTTACCTTTCCCCTTTTGTTTCTGTGTAAATGTATATTCATATTCACATAGAAACACAAACGGGGACACACACATTTTTTCTAAACCACTTGAGATTAAACTTAAAACATCAAAACATTTTACTGAAGAATAGGAATGTTCTCTCATATAACCACAGTACAGTTAGGAAACCCAGGGAAGTTAATACTAATATTATCTAATTCTTAGTTTTTAATCAAATGTCCATCAATTGTCTCAATGTCTGCTCTAGCTCCCCTTACCCCCAGCCCAGTGCAGGAGCCAGTACAGAATCACATGGTATGGTTGTCATGTCTTTAATCTGGAATAGCTCCTCATTCTCCTTTTGATAATTTTGAAGAGTAAAGGTCACTTTTTTTTTTGGTAGAAAATCTGTCAAAGTCAAAAAAAAAAAAAAAAGACACTCGGGTTTGTCTGAGTTTTCTTCATGATTTGATTCAGGTTATGCATGGCAGGATTCCACCAGAAGTGATGGCGTGTCCTTCTTGGTGCCTCTGATCGGAAGGCTCACGACATTCATTTGTTCCAAAATTGCTAGTGTTAGCTTTGATCGTTTGTTTAGGTGATGTGTTAGGTTTCTCCATTTTAAAGTTACTATTTTCCCATTTGTAATCAATAGGCAATTTGTAAGGGGCACTTTGAGACTAACTATCTCAAACTTCTGTCCACAGCATCCAATGCTCATTTTTGAACTCCATCTTTTCTTCCATATTTAGGTGTTATTCTATTGTTTTTTTTAAAAAAAGCTTTTACTTCTCCCCATTTATATAATTACTCATTTATATAGAGAGGGATGCATGGATTCATGTGTTTTTTTTGTTTGTTTGTTTTTTAACATGTACCCAGTATGTCCTCTATATCCATGGGAACTTGATCTGTGGTCGGTTGAGTCCACAGATGTGGAACCCAAGGATACAGAGGGCCTACTGGGGGACTTAGGCATCCATGGGGAGTCATAGAACCAATACCCCACAGAAACCAAGAGATGACTGTTATTCATTACTGGCATCATTTATTTTGCCTTTAAAATGTTCAGATACTTGTCCAGTGGGACCTTCCTCAACATGGCCTATATGTGCTTTTGATACATTGCTGTCGTTCTTTGAACACTTCATTACCTTCTGGACAAGTGGCCCCAGGCTCATCTTGTCCCTGTCTTCATCCTGAAATTGGCCTCTTCTCCAAGATTACAGGCTTCCTTTTAGTTGGGAATGACATTTAGAAACCACGATAAGGGTACCAGGTGGGCTCATGATTTGTTTAGGTGGTGTCTGTTATGTTGATCCACTTTAAAGCTACTATTTTACAGAGGACACGTTGAGACTGTGTAACTATCTCAAACTTTAATCCCCAGCATCCACTGCTGATTTTGAACTCCATTCCTTTTATATTAGGGGTTATTCTATTGTTTAAAAAAAAAAAAAAGGCTTTCCCATCTCTCCCCATTCATGCATTTGTAGGCCCTCTGAATAGGAGGAATACAAACATACATATGCATACACACGCTGAAATTTGAGAGCCATTGCCCTAGAACAAAGACAGGAAAACTTCTTAGAGAACCGAATAGTTCTTTATTTACAAAAACGGGCAGCTGACCAACAGGTCATGCATGCTGATCCTGCTCTAGCACCATGAGATTTTCCAGTCGTGTGGCAGAGCTACTTGGAGCTGTACCTTAATCTGTTGCAGATTGCTTTCTTGTTCCTGGCCCTGCAAAACTGGCAGCCTTCAGAGTCAACTCAGTTAGTGGATGACAGCAATATTCCCAAGCATGAGATATGATCTTTCCAAATCAGAAGGGCTTCATAGTTCCTTTAATTTACAATAGGAAGTATATGTAAGATGCAATAACCACTGTTCCCCTAAAACCTCACAAATTTGGCTGGCTGCTGAAATTCTGTAGGGATTCCTTCTACCAACTGGTGCACATATACCTTATTAAGGCTCCCACTGTCGTCTCTGTTTTCTCCTTTTTAGGTCAGATCTTCATGATTTCATCAATATAATGGATCAGCATAGTAGTCTGTGTAATATCCAGATGATAGAACAGCCATTAAACTATATTGCTGGAGAAAGCATTAGAGAGAGTACAATTTTCTGGGACAAGACCCTGATTGTGTACCACTGTCTATCCCAGGTGGATGCAAAAGCTTTTGATCCTCTCTTCTGATGGGATTGAAAAGAATACATTCACCAAATCAATGACCACATACTAAGTAGCAGAAGCTATGTCATAATTATCTATGATAATTATGAAACCACAATATAATAATAGTTATAATTAGGCTACCACTTGATGGAGTTGACAGTAGTTATATCAATCGTGAGCCATCTGGTTTTTTTCAGGAGCCAAACTGGCAAATGAAATGGAGATGTAATGGGGAGCAGCAACCCTATCTCCTTAAAATCTTTGAGCGCAGCACTCCAGTGGCACTCCTTGCCATTCCAGCCTACATAATATATTGCTGTATATTTACTGTCTTGGCTGGAGGTTGGATAACCTCAGAGGGTTCCACTTAGCTATTCCGATTACATAGGTGTACTCCACAGTTCAAGGACTTAGTGTGAGTGTTCTGCCAGTTACTAAGTATATCCATCCTGATCAATCCACTCAGGGGTCAGGAAAATCAACACAGGTGAGTCCACGAACATACTGACGCCCTGTGATTTAGGCCAGGACTCTGTTTGCCACCTGGCCTCTATTTACCTCATCCAATCTAAGAAAGAAGCATGAAGGCATGTTAGCCCTCATGGTTTTAGCATCCTCTTAGACCCTATATCCAACTGCCCTTGAAAGATATGGATATTTCCCTTCCCCCAGTGTACAGATATGTTGATAAAAGGCTGTAACTTCTTATGAGGAAGGACTGAGAAATTAGTGAATATACTTCCTGTCCTATTGCAGAGTCTTTCCTCAAGGAGATTCAGGCCTCTGTTGAATCAATGGCTCAGTTCTGGAACTTAAGAATCATGGCTTTTCACTGGGAAGGCTGATGTCAGTCTCAGTTTTCATGAATCTATTGGAACTTTTTGGTGGCCGTCAATCGACCTTGCCCCTAGCAACTGGGTGGTGTATTAACTATCACTATAGATTCCTACAGGTGAGTCCTCCTGGTTGTGATTCTGTCCTTGTTGCCTATTTCTACATGTGTCCACCTTGCCTCTGACAGTTTATGCTGCCACTATGCCCTCCTATTCCTAAAACCTACCGTTCTTAACACTAAGCTGCCTGGTGCTAGAACGGCTTCCGGGACTGTCTGTCAATCTTGGCCAGAGGGCATATCTGAGCTCCCTAGAAAATAACTTAACTAATGTGCTTCTCAAAGTGAGACTAAATCAAGTAAGAATAGAACAAAGGCAGGATAAGGGAAATCTCCAGGTGGTGGTGAAGGGTTGAAGCCGTGGAAGACATCTGTAATGCGCTCATCCCCATGCTTGCATCAGGGAGGGCAAGCTACTTTTCCCAAGCCTTAGCATACTTTGAACTAAACTCACTTAAGTCTTACTTTCTATCACCACACTGGACTGACTCTGAAAAGTTTAGAATATTCCCCACAACTCACTTTAATTTGGGACTCTCTCAAGCAACTGAGACATTCTGGCCTGAACTTACTCTGTGGGCCCCAGCTCATTGTCAGGCTTGAGAAGCAAGGCATGTGACTGTGTTCAGTAGGAAACACATCTGGTAATTTTAGCAACATACCACACCTGCTGGAGATAGTCAAGGTAGGGCTGCCAGATAAATACAAGATGTTCAGTTAAATCTGAATTTCAGATCAATACTTTTTTTAGTATGTTCTAAATAAGTACATTCTAAATATTGCATGGGACATGGTCTATCAAAGAAAAACTTCATTCTTTATCTGAAGTTCAGACTTACCTGAGCATCTGTACTTTTTTTTTTTTGAGATGGAGTCTCACTCTGTTGCCCAGGCTGGAGGGCAGTGGCACGACCTCTGCTCACTGCAGCCTCTGCCTCCTGGGTTCAAGCAATTATCCTGCTTCAGCCTCCTGAGTAGCTGGGATTATAGGCACATACCACCAGGTCTGGCTAATTTTTGTAATTTTAGTAGAGACGGGGTTTCACCATGTTGGTCAGGCTGGTCTCAAACTCCTGATCTCTTGATCTACCCGCCTTGGCCTCACGAAGTGCTGGGATTATAGGCATGAGCCACTGTGCCTGGTCAAGCATCTGTATTTTTATTTGCTAACTCTAGAAACCCAAATTGGGAGTGGCTTCAGTACACACAGTTTTGAGGCAAACAAGCAACACTGAGGCAAACAAACAACATTGAGGCAAACAGCTTCGTCAGAGGCATTTAAACCAGAGCAACTCCGTCTTAAATAGGAGCTGGGTAAAATAAGGCTGAGACCTGCTAGGCTGCATTCCCAGACAGATACGGTTAAGGCATTCTAAGTCACAGGATAAGATAGGAAGTCAGTACAAGATACAGGTCATAACGACCTTGCTGAGAAAACAGGTTCCAGTAAAGAAGCTGGCCAAAACTCACCAAAGCCAAGATGGCGACAAGAGTGACCTCTGGTCATCCTCACTGCTACACTGTGTGTTGCCAGATTCTGTACAAATTTGGCATAGAGCTTAACATGCAAAGAACTGTAATAATACAGTTATAGCTCCTCACCTCCGCCATCCTCTAAAGAACATAGGTTTGGTTTTCGATGGTTCATATGGCAGCTAAGCAGTGGAAATGTGGGACAAGATCCCATGCATTTACATTCCGGTCACGTTAGGGTTCCCGAGAGAAACAGAACCAACAGAATATAGACAGATAGATGCTAGATGTATGAACCCATATACAGAAAGAGAAGAGATTGACTTACAATTGTAGAAACCAAGAAGTCCCATGATCCGCCATCTGCAGCCTGGAGCCCCAGGAAAGCCAGTGGTGATTAAGCCTGGGTTCAAAAGCCTAAGAACCAAAGGAACCACTGACTGAGCAAAAGTGGATAGCCTAGTACAAGAAGAGAGCAAATTTGCTTTTCTTCTTTTTGTTCTAGTCAAGCTCTCATGAAATTAGATAATGCCAACCCACATTGGTGAGGATGATCTTTATTCAGTCTACTGGGTTCAAATGCTAATCTCTTCCAGAAAGAGCTTACAAGTAACATCCAACCGGCCACCTGGGCATCTCTTAGCCTTAGCAATTAATCATCACACTAGTTTTGTCATTCGTTGGCCACATGACCTTGAATACACTTAGCCCCTCTCTGTGCCTGTTTCCTCATCTATACAATGGGAATATTAAAAGTTCCCACCTCATTGAGTTGATATCAAGATTAGATGAGTTAATACATGTAACACACAGAGCTACATCTGGTGCATAAAGTCTCATTGAAAGGTAACTGTTGTTGTTGTTATTCTGTGTTTACACTCTGCTGAAGCTGAAAAATCTCATCACCTGACTCCTTTCACTTCCTTGCTTCAAATCTATTTGGGAGAATGGGGCTAATATGGAGTTTATTCTAAAGGTGCTAGTGAATTTTCAGTCAACCTCCTTTATTTCTTCCCAGTCTGAGTTACAACAGTAGCAGCTAATATTTGTTATGTACTAACAGGTACTGTCCTGAAAACAAGACATAACTCATTTCGCTAAGTCTCACAACAATCTAAGAGGTTGCCACCATTATTATCTCACTCAATGTTATACATACAGGGACCTCGCCTCGGCACTCAGCTGGGAAGTGGCATACTCAGGGTTGCCTTCAGGCCAGTGTTTCCCCCAGGGCTGCTAACTATGATCCTATTAGTTCGCCTCATACCATCCCTTCCTTTCACCATGAGGCTTATTCAAATCCCACCTGACCTGTAAAGTTGAGCTCTACCCTTTCGTATAAGTCAGAGTGACCTCTCCAAGGCTATTTTGACCTTTTTGTTTTTATATTCTGTGTCTTTTCGCTTGGAAAGTGAGGTCAAAGGGACAAGAAATAAAGCAAGCAAACTTTTGTTATTTTGAAGGAATCTCCTTCCTCCTGGAAATCTAATACCTGCTATTTCCCAGATCTGTGCAGCAGATGGCAGTATTCAATTAGTCAAAATAAAGTTCTAGCCTACGGACTTGCTGTTCACTTCTAAATTGCTCCATGACCCCTCAGTGCTTCCTGGTGGTACTTTATAAACTGTCAGCTATTTTAAATCGTATCACTGTATTATGAAAGTCATCCAGAGTGCCAGGGGAGACATGAGTTAACTTCACAGTAGTGATAGGAAACTCAAAGCCGAGTGCAATACGAAAGTCACAGAGGCAGTAAGTGGCTGACGCAGAACCCAGGTCTTTCTGCCTTGTAGTTCAGTGTTGGTACACTACACCTCTGTGAATTAAAAGAGTATTAAAGACGATGGAGATGTTTATTTCAGTCTTCCTCCTACATGAGAAATTCTTGTCCACTGGGTCACGCCCTTGTCATAGCCTTCCCCCCACCTCCCATTATATGTTCTATGTTGCTATACTATCTCAAAACAACGATTCTAAAGCTAGTTTAATGACAATAGGTGTGTTCAAACAGAAAAAACAAAGTAGGGAGAAATTAAGTCCTGTGATATCAGTCTCTCTAGGCATTAACTCAACAGGGTTATTTTCTGAGAGCTTTTATGAAATTGATTCTATTTATCTATTGACAATTTAGCAATATCCTTTTGCACTTTTAAGTGGTTGCTCTAGGAGTTACAATATCTATCCTTAACTTTTCACAATCTACTTAGAGTTGATATTTAGGCCTATTACATAGTATGTAGAAATCTTGTAAATACGTATCCACTTATCCACCACTATCTTTTTTGCTATATTTATTGTGTGTGTAATGTGAACATACATTTTAAACCTCATAGGACAATAATAATTTTTGCTTTAAAGAGTACTGTGTATTTTAAAGCAAGAAGAAAAGGTCTTTACTATTTAGTTGTCAATTAAAAATAAGAATCTAATTTCCAACATACTTACTATTTCCAATGATGTCATTCCTTCCTGAATATTCAAGTTTTCCTCTGGTATTCTTTCCCTTCAACCTGAAGAACCTATGCCAGTATTCTTATAGTATGAGGATGCTGACATCTTCGATTTTTTAGACAAGCAAAAAGGATTTACCACCAGCATAACTTCTCTAGGACAAATTCTAAAGGATACACCTCAAAAAAAGTAGTGACAGAAGAATGGGCTGCAATGCAAGCAATCATATTGGTAACAATTGGCCATGTAAAATAACAAAAATGGTTTATCTGTGGTGTTTTTTTAAAAAGTGAAATAAGGAGAACAGGTTTACTATATTATAGATTGGAGTTAAGATGTTGAAGAGGAGGTACTCCTCCCGAACTCAATCTGTGAAGCACCACTCTGATACCAAAATGTGGCAAAGATGCAACAAAAACAAAACTACACACCAGTATCCCTGGTGAAAATAGGTGCAAAAAATCTCAATGAAATGCTAACCAAAATTAACAAATATTAAATATGTCACTCATCATGACTAAGTGGGATTTATCCCAAGGATGCAAGAATGGTTCAATATATGCAAATCAATGTGATGTCATATCAACAGAATGGACAAAAACCATATGATCATTTCAACTGATGCTGAAAAAGCATTTGATAAAATTCAACTTTCCTTCATGATAAAACCATACAAAAACTGGTTATAGAAGCAACATACCTCAAAACAATAAAAGTCATAAATGACACATCCACAGTTAGTATCATAATGAACAGGAAAAAAAGTCTTTCCTCTAAGATCAGGAACAATACAAAGATGTCCACTTCCACCATTGGTTGACATAATACTGCAAGTCCCAGCTAGGGCAATCAGACAAGAGAAAGAACTAGGGTAGCCAAATTGGAACAGAAGAAGTTAAATTATCCCTGTTTACAGATCATATGATCTTCTATTTAAAAATACCTTACGACTCCACCAAAAAATTTTAGAGCTTATAATTAAATTCAGTGAAATTGGAGGATACAAAATTGAATATACAAAAATCAGTAGCATTTCTACATATCAACAGTGAACAATTGGAAAAGAAATCAATAAAGTAATTCTATTTACAATAGCTAGAAATAAAATACCTACGAATAAACAACAAAAGAAGTAAAATTTTCTACAATGAAAACTATAAAACATTCATGCAAGAAATTGAAGAGGACATGAAATGTTCATGGATTGGAAGAATGACTATTGCTAAAATGTCCATATTACCCAAAGCAACCTATAGATTCAATGCAATATATATAAAAATATCAATGACATTCTTCAAAGAAATAAAAACCCTGTAATTTATATGGAACTGCAAAAGACCCAGAATAGCTGAAGCCATCTCAAGCAAAAGAACAAAACTGGAAAAATCACATTATCCAACTTCAAATTATACTACAGAGCTATGGTAACCAAAACAGCATGGTACTGGCATAAAAACAGACACATAGATCAGTGGAATAGAGAACCCAGATATAAACCCATACATCTAAGGTGAACTCATTTTCAACAAAGGTGCCAAGAACATATATTGGGGAAGAAAATAGTCTCTTCTATAGATGGTGCTGGGGAAACTGGATATCCATATGCAGAAGAATGAAACTAGACCTCCTATCTCTTACCATATAAAAAATCAAATCAAAATGGATTAAATACTTAAATATAAGACATGAAACTACTCAAATAAAATATTGGGGAAACTCTCCAGGACATTGATGTGGACAAAGATTTCTTGGATAATACTCCAAAAGCAAGGGAACCAAAAGAAAGAAAGAAAAAAGACAAATGGGATCACATCAAGTTAAAAATATTGTGCACAGCAAAGGAAACAAAGTGAAGAGATAACCCACAAAACAAGAGAAACTATTTGCAAACTACCCATCTGACAAGGGACTGATAACCAGAATATATAAGGAGCTCAAACAACTCAAGAAAAAAAAAAACTCAATCCAATGTAAAAATGGGTAAAAGATCCAAATACACATTTCTCAAGACATACAAATGGCAAATAGGTATATGAAAAACATGCTCAACATTACTTATCTGAAAAATGAAAATCAAAACTATGAGACATCATCTTATCCCAGTTGAAATGGCTTTAATCCAAAGGATAGGCAACAACAAATGCTGATGAGCGTGTAGAGAAAATGGAGTCCTCATATAATGTTAGTGGGAATGTGAATTACTACAGGTGCTGTGGAGCAAAGTATGGATGGTCCTCAAACAACCTAAAAATACAACTCCCATATGATCCAGCAATCCCACTGCTAGGTATATACCTCCAAAGAAAGGACATCAGTCTATCAAAGAGATATCTGCACTTCCACATTTATTGCAGCACTATTCACAATAGCCGAGATTTGGAAGTAACCTGCGTCCATCAACAGACAAAAAAATGTGTTGTACATATACACAATGGAGGACCATTTGGCCACAAAAATGAATGAGATCCTGTCATTTGCAACAACATGGATGAAATTGGAAGTCATCATGTTATGTGACATAAGCCAGACACAGAAAGACAAATGTCACATGTTCTCACTCATTTGTGGGAACTAAAAATTAAAACAATTGAACTCATGGAGATAGAGTAGAATGATGGTTACCAGAAGCTGAGAAGAATAGTGAGGAGAGTAGGGGAAGCAAGAATGGGTAATGGGAACAAAAATATAGTTAAAATGAGTAAGATCTAGTATTTGATAGCACAACAGCATAATTTACTGTACACTTAACTATTATATAATTGGAAAGCTCATAACACAAAAACATGATAAATGGTTGGGGTGATAAATACCCCATTTACCTTGATGTGATTTTACATGGTATGCCTGTATCAAAATGTTTTTTGTACCTGTTATGTATATGTACCCATAAAACTTAATTTTTTTTTAAAAAAGGGATGATGATATTTAAGGGACAAGAGGCATTAAGAGACTGTCATAACCGTTGCCTTCTCCAGCTCCTAAAGAAGTTTTCCAGGGACTTAAGGGCCAGTCTACCTGTAGGAAAAGTTCATAAATGGGGAGAACCCTCTATTAAAAATTTTTAAATTGTTTCAAAACAAACACTTAAGAATTGTTGATATTTTATCTTCACTTAAATTTTTATAAGATAGAAAATATTTACATTTATAAGATACTCTTTTCCCTCACCTACCTGTCCAATGCTGGTCACAGTTAAACTCTATTTTGATATTACTTGAGGTGTGAAATTTACATGATTCATATTCTGCCTGATAATGCTATTAATACTATTGCAAGTTGTAAGCGTCTCATAGCTTCTTTTCCCTCTTGGTGCAAGTTAATGGAATTGCCTTGAAATTCCTTCTTTTTCTAAAGTTTTTCCATGAGAAAAGCAAAGATCTAACTGAAAAATCCTCAGCATCCCTGCCAAGTTACAGAAGAACAAAAATATGTAAATTGGCATTAGAACTGCCAGTATTAGAGACCCTAAAAGACCTGTAGGGAACTCTTCTGAACATAATTTAGAGGTTTGAAGATGAGGTAAAATGACTTAAAATAATTACGTTTTAATTCTAGTTCACATAATAACAGAATCCAACTAAAACATTAGATAATTTAAATTGCCCTTATTTGGGGATTTCCAAGATAGCTATATAGCTTCTCCCTGATTCTATCAAGTGAAATGAAAATGCAAACCCAACATGTTACATTTTATTTCATCAAGATATTGGCTTTTGGTTTTTTAAACAATGCCTAAATGAAATGCCCCCAAATCCTAACATATGCCTCATAGAGCAGGTAATTTACTATAACCTACACTTTTACGATTATATAAGCGCAAACAGATGTTCAATTAAATTGAACATAATAAACCTAGTATCTATTATTTCTCAGAAACTCATACTATATTGCAAACTCTGTGACTCTACAACTTTTTCCACTTTCCTTAAAACTTTACTAGGAGAGTGTGTTAAATTTATCTGACAAATCCTTTATATCAGGTTTTTTTTTTCCAAAAATTCCTAATTGACTCAGACTAATACTAGGATAGTTTTCTGGTGATTTCTAGAAAAGTAATTCTAAGAATTAATGTTGATAGTCCACATTACTTCCATGTATAATTTTTTAGTTTCTTGTGAACGTATAAATTCCTAAATCAGTGTACCATAAACATTGACTTCTGACTATATGTGTGCATGTATGCATGTTGCATTTACAATTATATCAAAGTAAAGTTAACAATTAAGAAAAATAATTACCTCCAGAGAACAGAAGCCTAGTGAATTAGAGAAAAGAAATTAGGCTCGATAATGGTACTCCACCTGGGAGTAGGATTTGTTTGAACAGATGTTTTGGGGACTGTGTTCTGATTTGTTTTTCCAACATAGTCCAGATTATCACTTTTGCGGCTTAACATGAGTTAAAAAAACAAAATCAAAGGAGTACTAGAAGGAAAAAAAATACTCACATTCAGCAAATAGTGCTAGATTTACATGTGTTGGAAAAGGTAAGCTGATAAACTTAACTGATGCATTTGAGAAGAGTAGAGGAGAGACTGGAGTAAGTCATGAGGCACATAAACCCTACAGTAAAGAAAATGTGGTAGAAACAGATACGACTGCCAGCACAGGTCAGAGACAGAATCACCATATGCAATTGTGTATTAAAAATATTGAAGGACCTGGTAGAGTTAGGTGGCCAGAGGGAGCAGTTAAAAGCTGTAAAATCCCAGATATAAGAACAATACTTGCCTGATCCACTACTGTTAAGGGAACATGTAGCAAATATCCACAATATGACCATGAGGACTCAAGACAAACCTATTCTAGAATGCTGATGTGGAAAATTATTTTCTCTTTAGAATACTGACTTTCTTTCCAGCTCCATGTTCAGCGATGTCATATTGGTAGCTTCAAATAGGCCATGATGGGAGAATTTACAGCATGAAAACCGGCAAACACTACAAATCAGAACTTTTTTTAAAAGAGACAGCTGCACTTACTAGCACACCACTGGATAAAACGTCTTGGAATTTTTTGTAAGTTTCTAACAAAGGTCAGGTTTTAAGGTACTCTAAAATTAATTTGATAACTTGATGGTTTCAAATGAATGCTGTCCTGAAAATAGAATTAAATTTCCTTTGCTTACTGGGAGGCATGCCTAAACCTGGAAGTCATCTATTTTCAAAGAGACTTAAGAATAAAAAATTAATCAATGATCTTAATCATTTTGTGTATAGAGTTGATGACATAACACCACATTTATTAATTTTAGGATTGACTTTTTCTGTAGTTCCAGTGTTGAGATTATGTATCAGTCCATTCTCACACTTCTATAAAGAACTACCTGGGACTGGGTAATTTATGACGAGGTTTAATTAACTCATAGTTCTGCAGGCTTAACAGGAAGCATGGCTGGGAGGCCTCAGGAAACTTACAACCAAGGCAGAAGGTGAAGGGGAAGCAAGTGCCTTCTTCACATGGTGTCAGGGGAGAGAATGCATGCACCAGAGGGGAAGTGCCACACTTTTAAACCATCAGATCTTGTGAGAACTCAACATCATGAGAACAGCAAGGGAAAATTCACCCATATGATCCAATCATCTCCCAGCAGGCCCCTCCCCTGACACGTGGGAATTACAATTCGACCTGAGATTTGGGTGGGGACATAGAGCCAAACCATATCAGACTAGAATCCTTTATTAATGTTTATGTCAATGATATTAAGATGACTTCTGTGGAAGATTTATTGCCATGTTGTTGCTGTGTTCTAACATCAATTTCCCCTAGCCGTTACCCCCTGCATTTTCAGGAAAATATCTTTTCATGAACTGTTTAAACCTGCAAGAATGTAGCTGCACCTGTGGGATCATGTGTGGCCCCAAACTCTGCAATAGCAATGCCTCTTCCTTTCTTTCTGCTTGAAATAACCCAGAGCAGAGCAGCTGACTGCATCTGGGAGCAGGTGCTTCTCTCTCCCTGGTGTATGCTGAGGTGATGCTCCTGAGGTTTTGTGCAATGCTGTATTCTCACAGCCACCAATGAAACTGATCATACAATCTTTTCAAGGGTCAAGGCCTGTGGAGAGATTCTCTCAGCAACTTAATGGATGACAGCCCCATCAGCAAATAATGGAGGCACAACACAAAGCAGTTATCAAATGGGTTCTAGGTGGCTCTAGTCCCCGTAATCCCATAGAGCTTCTACTCTAAGCCTGTAACTGATGAAGAAAAATTTCCAGGTTCTATCTTAGGGGAACTAGTGAGCCTTAAGAAACTAACAGCAGCTGCAGTTAATTTGTCAGGAAAGTCACCACTCAGTATCATCAAAAGAGCACAAAAAACTTCTGTAATAAGGTTTCTCAAAATTATACACAAAGTAGCAGATAGAATGGCATAACCCCCACGTATCCATCATTGGCTCCAACAATTTTCAACGTATGTCTCATCGTGTTTCACTTCTGTTCTCACTCACCACCCAGTCCCACTGCTGGATTATTTTAAGGCAAACTTGAGAATTACACTATCCTACCTCTAAAGTTGCTATTACATATCTTAAAACTAGAACTTTAAAAAATAATAAGCACAATAGGACCGGGTGAGGTGGCTCACGCCTGTAATCCCAGCACTTTGCGAGGGTGAGGCGGGTGGATTGCTTGAGGTTGGGAGTTTGAGGCCAGCCCAGCCTGGCCAACGTGGCAAAATCCTGTCTCTACTAAAAATATGAAAATTAGCTGGGCGTGGTGACGGGCACCTGTAGTCCCAGCTACTTAGGAGGCCAAGGCAGGAGATTCACTTGAACCCAGGAGGCGGGGGTTGCACTGGGCTGAGATCACACCACTGCACACTCCTGCCTGAGGGACAAAGGCTCTGTTTAAAACAATACAAAAAAAAAAAAAAAAAAAAAAAGGCACAATGTAACTAAAATACACACCAACAATTGCATATTGCAAATTATCAAATATCTAGTCATTTCAGGTTTCCAGTTATTTCACAAAGGCATTTTTATGGCTGACTTATTGGAATCAGGATCCAGGGAAGAGACCCTTATTAATACATTTGTTTGACATGACTTAAATTATTTTGAATCTGTAACATTCCCGTCTCTATTTCCTTGCTTTTTGAATAAGTTGTCTTAAGACAGATTTCCTAAAATCAGAGCCCAAGATGTGGATTTTGGTGAAAGTGGTGTATTCAGGGAGTGCTTTCAGGAGAGGGAAAACAGGAGGGAAGCACGACTGGGAAGAAAAATAACTAACCAAGGATGGTCTGGTGATTAGCTCCAGTCTGACGCCAGAGGGAGCTCTGGCACCACAACGTTGAGTTCCCTTTGAGCAAGGGACAGCACAGTACTGCAGGCCAGCCAATCCGTAAGGGCTGTCCCGAGTGGGTGGGCATGGTTATCTCTTGGGCAAGAAAGCTCATTTGTGGCCAAAGGCAGTTTTCTAGAGGAAGGGACTGCTGTAACCTTCGGCAGCCAGCGCTCCCAGCAGCAGACTTACGGGATCGATGAAGGACACTAACAGCATTCACATCAGAGTGTCTCTATCTTCTGTGTTTCCTGTAAACTCAGCATAGATCTAGAGGCCTAATCCAAATCAGGTTTTAAATTTGGCAAGACTACTGCTATGGTTTGAGTGTTGGTCCCATCCAGAACTCATGCTGGAAATTCCCAATGTGTCAGTATTGAAAGATGGGGAGTTTTAACAGGCAATTAGGTCGTAAGGACCCTGCCCTCATGAATGGATTAATCCATTCACAGATTAATGAATTAATGGGTTATCACGGGAGTGGGACTGGCAGCTTTCTCAGAGGAAGAGAGACCTGAGCCAGCAAGCTCAGCCCCCTCACCTGGAGTTCCCCTGTGCCACCCTAGGTCTCTGTAGAGGGCCCCCCTCACCAGCTGTGCTTTCTTAACCTTAGACTTCCAAGGCTCTGGAACCATAAGAAATAAGCTCCTTTTCTAGTTACCAAGTTTCACGTACTGCTTTATAGACAGAAGAGAGACCAAGACAACTACACTGACGAGTGTTATGTGCTTCCCCCTACACCATCTCAAGGGCACTTTATATCTGGTTATTATACAGAAACTTCTATTGCATGATTCTGGTGCTATTAAATATTTCTGCCAGAAACTGATTTAACCACTTCCACATTGCTTAATGAATTGGCTTAACAAGTTTGAGAACCTGGTTTCATTTAGCAGTGTATATGTCTTTGATGTGTATTTCACAACTTTTTATAACCCATATAAATGTGTGGTATTCTTATGTGGAAAAAATGTTTTCCAACAATAAAGCTAGAAAAAATGAGTGTAATTTTTTGGGGTTCTTTCAGATGCCTGGGAAGTAAAACCAAATTAAAACTGGCTTTAAAAAAAAAATCAGTTAAGTGTGACTCATTTAACTGGGGCGTCATAGCTGAATCCAAAACCTAGAAGATAAATGTCAGTAGATTTTACTGAGTCTTTACTGGCTTTCTCCTTTCCTTTAGGTGGCTGCCTTGTTAACGGGAACTGCTCTAGGACAGTCAGGCGTTTTCACCATCATATTTACACCCTATCCTTTCTTCAGTCCCAACAGTTGGGAATGAAATTTCTCATACTGAATGAATATTGTTTTGGACTAAATGTTTGGGTACCTTCCCCACATGTTGAAACTCTAACATGACAGACTGTCGTGAATAGGATTAGTGCTCTGAGAGACATGAAAGCTTGCAGCCGTGTGAGGCTACTGTGAAGTCAGCTGTCTGCAACCCTGAATAGGGCCTCGCCAGAACCTGAGCACGCTAGCAAAATGATCAAGCCGTCCAGCCTCCAGAACCATAAGGACTGGGATAAATCCCACCTGACCATGGTGAATGCCGCTTTCTAATGTTCTGTTAAATTTGGTTTGCTAGTGTTTTGCTGAAACTTTTTGCATCTATGTTCATCAGGGATATTGGACTATAACTTTCATGTATCATTGTCATTTAGCTTGGTATCGGGGTAATGCTAGCCTCATGAATTTGGAAGTATTTCCTCTTCAATATTTTCCTGAATATTTCGAGGAGGCTATTGCTATTACTTGTTTAAATGTTTGTTGGAAGTCAGCAGTGAAGCCATCTAGTCCTAGGCTTTTCTTTGATTGGAGACTGTTACTGATTCAATCTCCTCACTACTGGTCTGTTCAATTTTTCTATTTCTTTACAATTCAAATCTTAGTAAGTTGTGTCCAGATTATTTTTTCTCCTAGGTTATATAATTTGTTGAAGTATAACTGTTCATAGTACTCTCTTATGATTCTTTGTATTTCTGTGGTATCAACTGTAGTGCCTCTTCTTTTTGACTGAGTTGAGGTTTGCCAATTTTAACCTTTTTAAAAAAGAACCAACTCTTATTTTCATTGATCTCTTTCTCTGTTCTCTTTCTGCTGATTTCCTTCTGCTAACTTCAGGCTTATTGTTTTTCTATTTCCTTGAGGTGAAACTTTGTTCATTTGAGATCTTTCTCCTTTTTTGACCTAGGCATTTATTACTATAAACTTCCCTCTTAAAATTGCTTCCCATAGGTTTGCTGCCTCCCATAAGCTTTGATAGGTTGGTTCCTTCTACCTCAAGATTAATATTTCCCTTTTAATTTCTTCATTGACTCATTGGTTGTTCAGCAGCATGTTTAATTTTCATGTTTTAATTTTTGAAAATTCCTATTGATTTCCAGTTTTATGCCACTGTGGTCAGAAGAGACTTAATTTTCTTAAATTTGTTAAGACTTATTGCCTAAGTTGTGATCATGGAGAACCTTCTGTGTGTACTCGAACTATGCATTCCGCTGCTAATGAAGTGTTCTGTATGCCTGTTAGGTCCATTTGGTCTAAAGCATAGTTATCAAAGTCTGATATTTCTTGTTTCTTTGGATGACATATCTATTGTTGAAAGTGAGTTTTGAAATCCCTTGTTAGTGTATTACTGTATCTCTGATTAGATCTATTAATATTTATATGTAACTGTTCTGATGTTGGTGCATATGTATAACCTGACCCCTTTATGACATAAATATTTTCCTCTGTTTATATTTTTTGACTTGAGCATTTTGTCTGATAGATACCTGGGCTCTCATTTCTATTTGCATGGAATATCTTTTTCCATCCTTTCACTTTGTCTTTGTGTCCTTACAGGACAAGTGAATCTTACAGGCAACATATACTTGGGTCTGTCTTCAATACATATAGCCACTGCCTTTTTAGACTTGAATCCGTTTATATTCCAGGTAATTGCTTGTATGTAAGGACTCGCTGCCATATTATTAGTTGTCTTCTGGTTGTTTTGTAGATTTTCTTCCTTTTTTGCCATCTTGTGATTTTTTAGTGGTATGCTTTGATATTTTACTTTTTATGTTTTGTGTATCTAGTATTGGTTTTTCAAGAGAGTAAAGGCAGGTCAAGTAGAAGCATCTCAGACTGAGTCATGTCTAGGGTCTCCAAGAACAAGATGCCCATGTTTAATTAAAAACATAAGAATTGTTATGGGCAATACCTATGTAAAAAGAGGGAGGCTGGAACAGACTAGGAGAGTGTTCAGACTGTGTGTAAGCCTGACACCAAGAGAAGGAGAGAGGGAAGGTAAGTTGGGTGAAGGAACCTAGATAGCTAACTTTGCAGAGGGCTCCCCGGCAGCCTTGCTAAACCTTTATTAGCCTGCACACTATCAAAGGAGTCTCCATCTCTTAAGATCAAACCTCTGTTGGTGGCTCTGCTGGACTCATCTGGGAGCAGCTTCTGTGAGCCATGTCTTTTAGAATAAGTGCTGTGGTAGATTTCAGAGTTCAGCAGCTAAGGGCCTTAGTCACTTACACTCTCTCTAGTTAGAGGTCTGTGAGTCCTGTTTTCTCAAGGCCACCAAAGCAGTGCAGGTCTAAGGAAAGGTCAAAAAGACTGTAGCAGGGTTCTTGCCTGTAACTTCAGGAATTGTATCTTAGAATCCTCATAGTTCCCGGTGACTAGACAGGAGCAGCCCATGGGAAGAACAATCTCAGCACAAATACAGAGACTGCCTTCAGAATCAGAGGCTCGGGCTATTGGTCAATGGCCCTCTCCCTACAATCAGAACTAGAAAATGTACTCATGGTCACAAATTTCCTCCAGGCCACCATAACTCCTCCTAGATGTCTCCTGGCCTAGGGTCCTGGAGTTAAGATAAACACATACTGAGTAATTTTGTGACCTGGCATCTGCTCTCTACACATAGAAGCTAAGCATTGATGTCCTCCAAGAACTAAGTACGATATCTGAGCATCTTCATTCTTACCAAAACATGTTCTACACCTTCCTGGGACAGTGAATAAGTTAGGTCACCTTATCTTATTGAGGTAGGAGAATAAGGTCGGGAGGCAGGGATCGTAAGGCTGATTCATGCTGACTTCCTAGAACTGAATCAAAAGGAAAACCCTGCCTCTCCATAAGCAAGTAACAGAAAGATCAGCAGCTACTCCCTTTGCGAACCCCTGCTTTCCACTGCATTGCAGATGAAAAATGGAAAGTTTCTCTGATTGTTCCCCTCCCACAACCAGTCACACTGGTCACAAGCCTAGCCTTCATTTGCACTGGGGTACAGCTTTGTAACTTAAGCCTCAGACTAGTTGCCTTTCGCATCCAATTGGACTGGTTGCAAGTAACTATTCATTTACATAGGGTGTAATTAAGTAACCAATGAAAAGCCTCTAGAGGGTGTTTAAACCCCCCAAAATTCTGTAACCCACACTCGAACCAGTGGCTTGAGCTTCCTCCCACTATATGGGGTAAACTTTCGTTTAAAAAAATCAATGTTTTCGATTGGCGGAGCAAGATGGCCAAATAGGAACAGCTCCAGTCTCCAACTCCCAGCGCGAGC
>NW_016803288.1:1422275-1431840 GCF_001698545.2 Rhinopithecus bieti
GTACCCTAGAACTTAAAGTATAATTTAAAAATAATAATAAAAAAATCTATGTTTTCATTGCTTCATTTTCACTTCTGTGTGTATTTTGTCCAATTCTTTGTTCAAAATGCCAAGAACCTAAACAACTCATAGTCAAGACCCTCTGCCGTTAACACGGTCTCTAAAACAGCATTTTCTCTCTGCAGATCCCATGGAATTATCTGAATTATTCTTCCTTTTTCCGTAAAAGAATGGCTTCTCCTACCTAGGATTTTTCCTGACCCTCCTCTCTAGATACTGATTTGAGAGGTGTTTCTCAGTCTTTTCACATGCTAAATTCCATTAAAGTTGGCTTCCTAGGAAATCATCAGTAGGGAGACCAAGAAGTCCCACAACAGACTACCTGCAATCTGGAGAACCAGGGAAGTTAGTAGCATGGCTGAGACCAAGTCCAAAAGCCTTAGAACCAGGGAGGTTGAATGTATCACCTGCAGTCTAAAGGCCTGAAATCCTGCGGGGTCCAGGGAGGTAGAGAAGTGGAGGCACTGGGAAAATTCTCACTAAGTCTCACAGTCCAAAGGCCAGATAACCTGGACTTGTGATTTCCAAAGGTAGGAGAAGAGTGTCCTAGCTCCAGGAGAGGGAGCAAGTACAAACTCACCTTTCCTGATTTTGTTCCATTTGGGCCTTCAGGTGACTGGATGGAGCACGTTCACATTTGAGGCCTGATCTTCTCCACTCAGTCCACTGATTCGCATGCTAATTCCATCTAGAAACAACCTGACACACCAGAAAAATGCTTTAGCAGCAAGCTATATAGGTGTCCCCTAATTCAATCAAGCTGATGCCTAAAGTTAGCCATCACCCTACGTGAAAGATAATTAAAACTCCATCTCATTGTAATGCCGAAATAAATTGGAGTTACCAAACTTTTATAATTTAAGCTTTTATAATAAAGGGTATACATACAGGTTATTTGGGTTGTAAGGTACATGAATGTGCTTTGGTCAAGGAATAGGCTGAGGCGGACATTCAGGCCTGCATGACCCAGCGAGTGTGGCACGCAGGCACACACCTGCACTTGTTATATAACCTGTTTAAGTCCATACGTGGCTCTGAACCACTATTGTCTGACTGTCAAAAGTATAATTGTCCTGCTAATGCTGTACAGGGGCTCTTGGGGCTTGGCTGAGGTCAACATCGCTTGACATGGGTGTGCTGCTGCCCAGAGAGAGCGAGCCAAAGCTGTCCATCTTCCAGATGGACAGTAGTGAGCCAGGACACAGCTTGTGCCCAAAGAGAAAAAAAGTGTAAGCTGCTGACGCTAAAGGCAAGGGAGAGCCGGCTGCTAAGGGGAGCTTCCAGACTAAGCAGCTGAGACAGGGTGGACAGTATAAAAAAGCTAGTGCGAGTAAGCTGTGTAAAAAAGCTGCTGCCAAATAAAACCGTATTCACCTGCCTATGGCCTGAGTGTTCTTTCTGCTCATCTACCCACTCCCTCCAGAGCGCAGCATAGACTAGAACCTGACTCTGGGCTTGACATTTGGTGTAGTCATGGACCTAACATGGCTGTATTGCATGATGCTGAGGCTTGAGGTCCTAACAACCCATTACCCAGGCAATGAGCATAGTGTCCAACAGGGGGTTCTTCAACCCACAGTCCCCTTCCTCCCATCTAATCCCATGTCTGTTGCCATCTTTCAGTTCTCATGGATTCGATGTTTAGCTCCCACTTGGAAGTGAGAACATGTAGTTTCAGTTATCAAATATTTTAATCATTAAAGCCAAAAGTACTAAAGTAAGCAGAAATTTTAATATACAAATTGAGAAAGGCTTTTTAATTATGAGAGAATTCAGAAAGCACACATTTTCAAGTGGTGATATTTTCAGGTCTTTAAAAAACACCTGTCTACAATAAACAGTAAAAACGAAGGAAAACAAGCTAAGGGAAATATTTGCAACCCAAATAAGTGAGTTGGTAGTATATAAGCAACACTGATAAATCAAAAAGCATATGACCAGACATTTCATAGAATAGTAAATGCGAATGGCTTTTCATCATATCAAATACTTAAGGGAAATTATCAACACAGTAAGTGCAGAACTCAGGTGATCTACTTGGTTGCCTTTTTATTCAACTGTGCCAGACACATTGCAAAGGGCTTGACTTCTTAGGGCTGGGAAGATATCAGGCATGTCAGACCAAGAGGGACTGACACCTGCTGAGGGTGGGGGAATTTAGAACAGCCATAGAAAAGAAAAATTCCAGTTGCAGCCACAGGTAAACTACAGCCAAGGAGGCTGTGGTTGATCTTTTTAAGTCCTCCTCACAGTAAGCCATCCATGACAGCCATGGAAGAGCTGCTCCCTAAGCTGGTTTGATACCTAGATGTGGCTGTTCGTGGGTTCTCAGGGCTGTATGTCTCCAAGCTCTTCTATGGGGACCCATCGTTGATGGAAGACATGAGATGCCTTGCTCTGAAGTCCTGAGCTGTGAGATCACACCTCCTGTGGTCTACTCCAGCCAACAACTGAGCCCTGTGGGGATACTGAGGCAGGATGGTCCTGGAGGCAGCCTCCTCTGATGGTCAACTGGAGCTCAGTCCTCCCAAGTGGACTTGATGAAATTTGCTTATACTTCCCTGGTCAGACTTTAAACTGCTGTGTGGTGTCCTTCTACTCCACTCCCTATTTTACCTTATTTTCTCTAATAAAATTCTTGCCCCTTTAATGTGCCTTGGCCTCTCAGAGGACCCAGACAGGTCAAGTGGGAGAGAAGCAGAAACAAAACTGATTCTGCCTTCTCAAGCACTTTGAGTTTATCTTAGAAGACTCACACTCCTCTTCCCATGGGGGAGGCTCCAGTGGGTCAGCTCATTCACACTTTGAGACCAAGAAGCCATTTGCAATGGGGCCAGCTGGCCTTGTGGTATGGAAGCCCATATAGTATGGTTAATCCAGAATTTCTAAAATGAACATTATGTTTCCTTAGGATAGGGCTGTGACTAAGGCAGTATTGAATTCCCGTTTTTCTAGTCAGGCACCTTGGTTTTCTATTGTTCAATGTCATACCTGAAAGAAGTGGATGAAACATCTGTATCACTTAAAAATAGTGAAATGGTAACACTCTTAGCAGTGAATGAGTCCACAGCTATAGGCGTGGTCTCTTGGAATCAAGGCCCACAGTACATGGGCCGGTGGGCCAGTGAGCCTGTGACCCTGTGAAGTCCATCCAGCCAGGTAAGCAGGTGGGAGGAAACCTTGACATACACACACCCACTTCCAAACCTGGGCCTGAGATCTGGACTAGGAGGGTCCCGATTCTATGTTGGCTTGCTTGCTTCACCTGCAGGACCCCTGGAGAGTTTCCCATGGACACAAAAGTAAGTTGGCTAATATATCCAATGCCCATGATTATTATTTCTATTATTTTCCATGACCTTTCCCCCTCAAGGTCTTGAAATCCTGGGGGCTCCAGGGAGGGAGGAAGGGAAGTGGGGCACTGCTAAAATTCTCACCAAATTCTCACTAAGTCTCACGTATACCTTGAAAACATGTGATGTAAAGATCTCAAGGGAAAAAGGTCAGTGTTTTCACTAGGAAAGTCCCATAGGGAGCCAGGGACGCTCCTGGTTGAGCTGACCCACCATGCTCCTCCCTCAACACCTTCTTCCCCAGCTGCCCATTCTACCTGCCTTAGCATACAACACATGATCCCACAGGCAAGATGCTGAGGACCCAACCCAGTATTCTTCCCTGGAAAGCACTTAAAAACATTGTGTGCAGAATTAGGTTTTTCCAGTAAGGAAAATTATCATCAAAATCTTTTCCTTTTGGGTTTCCCCTAAATCTATTCCAAATTGAGAGTAAGCACAAACATAGAACAATTTGTATTGAACACTTTGTGTTGTGTGAAGGTAGGTATGCCTTCAAGTTATAGAAATAGGTTTTTTGTTCCAAATAGACTAACAGGCTCACGTCACCTTAGGGGAGGTTTTCTGGTTCCTGTTATTTTTATCTGCTATATTAATAACATGCATTTGGAAACAAGTCAGTTTTTCTATCCATGTAAGACATTTCTATCTCACATGAGATAAAAAGAAAGCCACATCTGCTCTCCTTGCACCCATGAACCAGCCTCGGTTCCCATCTTCTCTGCTCTGTGTCCTCTGCTCTGGGAGGCCCAGGTGACTTTGCCACAGCTTCTGTTGCTCTGTGGCCTGTAGGTACTGGGAGATACAAAGGACATCAGGACACCCCAAAATCTGGAAAATGGTCTTGCTATTGCTAAGCCAGACTTGATCACCTGTCTAGAACCAAGTAAAGAGCCTTGGAATATAAGTAGCAAAGAGACAGCAGCCATACTTTCAGATGGCCCAGGCTGCTCTGAGGCAGCCACTTTGTCTTGTGACGAGCAGGTACTGTGAGATCTACAAAGACAAAGAATACCCCGGAAGCCAGGGAATCAGACAAGGTGGTCAACTAGATGCAGTCAGTTGGGAACTGTGTCAGTGAGGGACAGGGTCATCGGGAAGACTGGTGCATACCGAGCAGATCTTCAGCAGGCAGGCGTCAAAGGGGATGGCAAGCAGACACAGATGCTAGGCTGAAGCGGAAGGAAGTTGGGAAAACCTGCACAGGACTACCATGCACCAGGACTCATTGCTGGCCCCTTAATGACTCCTGGGAACGGGATGATTTGAACAAGCAAGGAGTGACTTCCTCTTGGCATGGACTTCTGAAATGTGGGCAGGAGGAGAACCCCCACTTTCAACAGATCCTTGAGCTAGCAGGGAGAGCCACCTAGAGAGGTGGTAGGGGCAGAACTCCAGGCTGTGTGGATTCCAAAGGATTTGTTGCAGGAGTATCTGTAGTGGAGCACAGCCAGGGACACCCATTCCCCAAGGCTCACCTTGCCCCCCACCCGCCCCCAGGAGACTTTAGCCCTAGGGGGATTGTCCAACCTAAATGATGCCAGGTGATCCTGCCTATGAGATGAGGGCCAGCCTGATCTCAACATTGTCGCTGGACTCTCCTGGGGCCCCAGCCTGGCCATGCCTGCTTGCACTGCAGCATGACTCCATTCTCATCTGGAAGCTTGACTAGGGAGAGAGAGTCCACTTCCAAGATCCCTCGGGTTTTTGGCAAAATTTCCTCGTGATTAAGCTAAGTCAGAAAGGGAGAGAATCTCTGTACACACTGACCTCTGACTTCACAGGAAGCCCAAGATCTCTTTTAAAGGTCTTCTGATTAAGTCAGTCTCATTCAAAATAATCTTGTTTACCTTAACTGATTTGGGGTCTAATTACATCTGTAAAATACCTTCAACCCCGTCATGTGACATGGCCTAGTTAAGGTCCTAAACATCAGGTGACAGATGATGTCATCACAGAATTCTGCCTACCATGGCAAGAGTTCCCTAACACCGTCTTTAGTTAGCCAGTGACCATAGTGAAAAATCCACATTTGCTGCTTATGGAAGGCCATCTGGAAGAACATCTGAGGTATAAGAAAGTGATAGCTTCCAAAGGTCATGTGAAACAGAGTAAATTGAGGCATAACAGAAACTTAGAAGTGACCCAGGTGGTTGAAGTATTGTACTTCCAAAAGTATCACATCAGCAAAGCCAAAGTGTGCCCATCGGGGCTGTGCAATCTTAATAGCTGAAGAGCACTGAACAATGTTCAGCAAGATCATGTACTCAAATTGGGCTACCTGGAGAAACTGACTCTCAAACTTGATTCAGTAGTTCAAGAACTGTCACATCCAACTGAGAAACCAGCAACACAACTTCAATAATGGCCACCATAAGCAACATCAAGTTAGCTTGAGTGAAGGAGGAAGTAGTCCTCCTATCCACAGCTGCAAATGTTTGTCCCCCGAGCCCTGGAACGTTGCATACCTAGGACTCTGATACATCCTAGTCTTCCAATACTGAGCAACAGAGAAGCTGGTACCTCTGTTTTGGAATTCATCATGGGATTCTGCATCTCATGATGACTACTTCACCTATGTGGGGCTCTCCAAAACTTGCCGAGTCTCCATTTCCTGTAATGTAGATCAATTTGTACAACCCTATACCTTACCTAGGGAAGACAATTCTAGTATCCTAGAACTATTTCTCCCCAAAATGTCCCATCGGAGATGAACTGGCACTATTCTTCAGTGTGAAAACCTCTGAGAAAGGTCTGTAATCCAAGTACCTTTCTTGGGTATATGTAAGCCTAAACAGACTAACACCCAAGGATTGATCCCTTCCTATATTAAAAAACAAACAACAACCTGCCCACATTTGTCTTCATGTTGAGTGCCTGCTCACCCAAATTTCTAAATTATGCACAGCCATCAGGTGATTGAGAACAATAGCAGAAACTAGCCAGTTTTTCTTGGCTCCCAGTTTGCCCTTAAGCTGAGCTTACCTCAATGAAGTATCCCAAATAGATTCAATATAACTTGATTTTTGCTGCTCCTCATTTATCTGTTTCAAAACTTAGAGTACTATTGAGGCTGGGGGATATCAACATGCAACTTAATAGCCTTCCCTACTAGATGTTTATAAATAGCTCTGAAGTTGCATGCTAACATAAATTTTCTATTTTTAGGAAGCTATTGTGATATTGTTGTAAACTTTGACAAAGAGACCATTAGGTTGCATGTTTATATTTGGGGCATATATTAAGAATATATAAAAAATTTTGGAAATCACATAGTTAATAAAAGTACTTCATAGAATATTGAAAATGCAGGTTAAGCAGTTTTACAGAAATAATGAAAAGACAGCAAGAGTAAAACAAAGTCTTAATAAAGGTGGGTTCAAGTTAGATTAACAAAAGTTCCAGGTATTTAGAAAAGGCAGATAAATAATGCAAGAAAGCCTCTAAAAAAAAAAAAATGAAGGGCATGGGTACCCAACACAAATGGAAAAGACTTCAAAAGTCTATTTTGTAAAACTTGAGGATACCAAAAAATAAAACTTCCATTTTTTCCCCAAATGAGAATGGCAGAGAGAGAAGGTGTAGAGAAAAGAAGGGGACTAATATAATCCAAACAGGACTCTTCAAAATTTTGTCCTCCTAAAATAGTAACTACATGAGAATTCGAACTTCTAAAGAAAATTATTGGGCATATTAATAACATACATGATTGTGTGAGAAATGAATTGCTTAGGGCAAGCACAAGGAAAGGCAGAATTTTGGAATGCATTTCTCCATTGAGGAACCTTGAGTTAGACCTGAAGGTCCCATGAGTTCTGGGTATCAAAAGGAGAGGAAGGTCTTAAATGAGTTTTTGGGGAACAGTGTTCTGATAACCTTACGCATTGTCACTGAATAGTCACAGAAAAACAGTTCTCATGACAAAGTGTTTTCATTGGACTCAACCCTGCCTCAGCCTCCCAAAGTGCTGGAATTACAGGCGTAAGCCACTGTGCCTGGCCTGTGAATCAACAATGGTTATCTTCTCTTGGTGACAATTTGCCCTGTTTCCTACAGATTATATTTCAGATCACAGGCCTGTTGAGACTCATCAGAAACTGATACTTAAACATGAAAAATACTGATGTTTTAACCTTAAATGTGCTGCTTCCCACTAGTGCTTCAAATGTAAAACCTAAGAACACAGTCAGAAACACTTGAGAGAAATTCTCATGCCAGATCTGGACAGGCCAATGAAAATGCAGGATCCAAGAAGGGATCAACTCTCAGTCAATTCCAACCCAAAACCTGGAGATCCTAAGAACAAAATATTCACTACACCCTGCTTCTTGAGGATTTGTACATGATAAGCTTGTAGTTTGTAATATAAGTGTGACAAATTAGTTCTTCCAAGTCCACCAACATTTAATTTCCCTTAGGCATGTTGTTCCACCCTAAATTGTTTGTACACATTCTGTACTCAGTCCTGGGCATCATGCTCCACCACCTCATTCTCATGCCCGGCTTGCTGTCCTCCTCCCCTCTGCCTAGGAAAATGGTTTCCTAGGCAGTCCACCTCCTCTAGGCAAGACTGGAGGATGAAACACAGGTGCAATGCATCACAATGTTCTTCAGTTTCCAGCACATAAGCTAAGAAAGGCTGTGATGAGTGAAGCTTTGTTCCCACCAAGCAACTTTGAGATATCAAACGATATCTGCTCCACAAGATTAATTTGTTTTTTCTAACTTGTATTTTTTTCCCTAGATGTTTGCCATCGTTTTCAGGGCAAGATAAGGAAATACAAAAATATGCTTTAAAAAACACCCTCAGTCAGAGCAGTGAGAATATCTTAACTGAAAGACATTGTGACTAAAATTTGAGAATGGCAGGAAGAGAACAAGTCAATATGTATGCAAATCAAATAGCCACTATAAAAACCCAAAGGACAACAAGAGTAGTCACCTTAAGGATGCTATTAAAAAAAAACTCATACTCAAAAAATTTTAAAAAATTAAGATATATAGACACATAATCAATATCCTCATATATAAGATCTGATATTACCCAACTGAAGAATGTGAAGTTATAAAATGAATTTAGCAAAAAGATGGTACTATGTAAAAATACTTGGGATAAATAGAATATGACTGAAGATTGCGAAGACTGCAAAGATTTCGTGGTGACCAAAAACCACAAAAACTAAAAGGAGGAAGAGAACATAGTGAATTTGCATCAATCATTCAAACATCTCCCTCCTTGTGTACCCCCAAAGCATAAGTAGAGAGTTAAGACTTTCAGGCATTTGGATTCAGGGCGCCTTCCATGGCCCTGAATGTGTGGTTCAAATGCTTATGGATGCTTCTCTGCTAAGATAACTAATTTAACTAAGTTACAGATGTCATCAGAGGGGAACAGCAAAGGTAATGAACCAGTTCTTCTCTGTGTTATGTATTGATAAAATAGTTTACTTCTGCTAGTACAAAACTTTATCCTTAATTAGAATGTAGATTTATATAGATTCAATTGAGAATTCAGAACATCAAAATAATTACTCATTAGAGGACTATAAAAACATCAGGTATATACATAGTGCTATACTCTCAATCTAGTTAAACCTGAAGAATACTATACTCTTCATATTTGGAAATACTAAATACAGTCTATTTTGTCTTTCAAGAAAACATTTAATCCAGAAGAACTCCAAGATTTCAGATTTAACAATTTCATGATGGAACCCATCAACTTTTATAGAGGACAGCAAAAGGGAAAATCACTCCATGAGATAAGTTGCTCATGACACCTACCATAACCGTCCCTGTGACTTTTTGGGAGGCCAGAAGCCTACAGATATCGATTCTACATCATGGGAACACATGAAGCAATATGTTTTCCTAAAGATAGAGAAGAGAGACTGGGAAAGAGAGAAAGAAGGGTGAGGATGAAGAGAGGTAGGTTAAAGAGCACATACAATGAGATGGAATAAATTTGTGTTTGCTAGAGTAGAATGACTATAGTTAAGAATATATTGTACTTCAGTCACAGACATCCTAAATACCCTGACTTGACCACTATACATATTTACCCCATGAATTTGTTCAAAACAATGTTTTCTACATAGACAAATCTTTTAGTTTGTTTTTTTTTTTTTTTTTTTTTTTTTTTTTTTTTTTTT
>NW_016803288.1:1432028-1447493 GCF_001698545.2 Rhinopithecus bieti
TTTTTTGAGACAGAGTCTCGCTCTGTCGCCCAGGCTGGAGTGCAGTGGCCCGATCTCAGCTCACTGCAAGCTCCGCCTCCCGGGTTTATGCCATTCTCCTGCCTCAGCCTCCGGAGTAGCTGGGACTACAGGCGCCCGCCACCTCGCCCGGCTAGTTTTTTGTATTTTTAGTAGAGACGGGGTTTCACCGTGTTACCCAGGATGGTCTCGATCTCCTGACCTCGTGATCCACCCGTCTCGGCCTCCCAAAGTGCTGGGATTACAGGCTTGAGCCACCGCGCCCGGCCTAATTTACTTTCAACCAACTCATTTCAAAGAAAATCAGGGCTGGTAGCACAAAGGACACATCTGCATCAAGACCTGCCGGTCATTTAACCTATTCCCTACATGTGGAGCTCAGCCTGAGATCATTAGGGGAGAAGGGAAAGCGCTTTGTCAGAGGTGAGGTCTGTCAAATGTTAGCCCTGAGCACAACAGTTCTGGACTCTTACCCCCCAGTTCTTCACCATCCAAAGAGTCTTGGCAGAAATAGTTGGAAGCCTGAGATCTGAGAACCATCCACGTGTAGCCTGGGGAGAAAACCACGGTGAACCAGGCCCACAATAAATATTGCCTTGTAATCTACATCCCCTGGAACTTCCTTGGGGTATAAATACATCCACCAGAAGAGTTAGGTGATGAGAAACCTTATCTGGACCATCCCAAATAACCTTGTCTTGAGACGGACCTTCATATGGAAGGATCAAGAGCATCAGACCAAGGTCAAAGCATGATGAAGGCTATGTCCCACAAGGCTGAGCTGACGGGATCTAATACCTCAACACAGAGGTGGGCAGAGTTAAAGCCAAGTACATGGGGCAGCACCTTCCACTCAAGGCACCAGTGTGTGACCCAGGAACCTGAGTGAAGATGGCCAGGGACTATAATAAGGAGGGTTTCAAACATCTTATTCTTCCTTCTCATTCAATCCCTGGCATTTTTACATGAGAGAATAGTGTGAACTTTGATAGGCTTCCTAGAATCCATGGCAGCTAAAGAAAGTAGGACATAGGAAAGAATAAGTTCTTTTCACTAAAAAAGAAGTGCATTGATCATTCACATTCAAATGAGATGTAGACTGTTCTTAGAGTTCAAAGACTGGAAAAAAGAATACCTTAACAAAACTAAGTGTTAACACTTCAGATCATATTTTCCCTTAAATTGTAGTTTTTTGGCAATAAAATGCAACAGTTAACATATTAAAATATTCACACTAGGGTGGGAAATCTGATGTCCTTGACTTTCCAGTGAAGCATGAGAGTTGCAGAATATTTCTACAAGGTTTATCTTACATTAATTCATGGTAGACAAAGTAGATCTGACATATGATGTAGGTAAATTTTACACAGACACACCATTTTTGGAGAAAGCATTAAAATTTAGAATACAAGTCATCCTTTAAATTCCATACATTGTCAAAGGTTTGCATCCTGAGGCATTTAATTCAAGCAGGCAGTGAAGAAGGCAGAGATGGGAACATGCCTAAATGGGAGTCAGAGCTATGTAAAGAATCTCCTCCCAGTAGAGGTAGAAGTCCCCACCACAGGAAGATGGAACAGGGAGCTACTTGTTGCAGTCAAACACTGAGACTGTCCTAGTCCACGGCATGTTGCTATGAAGGAATTCCTGAGGCTGGTTATTTTATGTGTTTTTTTGGCTCATGGTTCTGCTGAATGCACATGCAGCATGGCACTGGCATCTGCTCAGCTTCTCATGAGGGCCTCAGCCTGCTTCCACCTAAGGCAGGAGTAGGAGAGCTGGCATGTGCAGTGATTACACGATGAGGAAAGCAGCAAGAAATCCAGGGGGTGATGCCAGGCTTCTGTTGCCAATTGGCTCTGGCAGAAACTAACAGAGCAAGAATTCACTCCCTACCTATAAATAGGGCATTAATTTACTCATTGGAAATCCACTTTCATCACCCACACACCTCCCATTAGGGTCCACCTTCAACATAGAGGATCACATTTTAATATGAAGTTTGGAGGGATCCAACATCCCAAAGGTAGGAGATCCCATCCCTCTTCTGCTGAGACAGGGAAACCAGATGGTGTGACATTCTGCTGTAAAAACTGTTGCCTCATGCCATATCACCTGCCTCTGGATCCATTTGTTTCTATGCAAAGTCATGTGTCTGCAATGAGGGGTAATGATGCCTCGGGAGAGATGTAATTACAAAGAATTTGAAAAAGTTGGTGGATAGATGACCGGACTCTCTTCCACCCTGAGGGATTGTCTGAGATGCATTCTACATACACCTGTATTCCCAGTGGAGCTCAGCTGCCATCAGCCTAGAAGTGACCAGCTCAATGCTGTGCCCCTCACTGGCTGTTCATCCCACCCCATCTCACATTCACTGCTCCCTCCTGAGCTCCCTGGGATTACCTCCAAATAAAGTAGTTGCCTAAAGTCCACATTTCAGATTCTGAATTCAGCAATCCAAACCAAGCTATTACTCCCATTTTTTCATTGGCCAGACTTAAAGGAAAAAAAAAATCAAAGTTACTTATATCAAGAATGTAAACTAGGACCTGTCTTTTTAATGTATCTAGGTTAGGATGCTAGGATAAAATTTAAGGAGATTTTTTCAATTAAAATTTCAAAATTATTTGCATAAATGCCTGAAAAAACACAACCTGCCAAGTCTCATATAAACTATGTTAGAATATACAGCTTCTCTACCCCCCAAATTTTAAAGCCTTCCACCAAAACCACTCTATGAATGAAGGCTTCTCAATTGTCTCCCAAATATTCTATGAGACTCCATTTCATTGGAATATTTTCAGATTTGAAGCAAAGCTCAGGGTAACACACAGTTGTAGCAACACCCCCCCAAAACTCTCTAAGCTCCCACTTACCCCGACTTGAAGCTCAGCACACTCCAGGACCTAGAGAGGGTCCTCCCCTCACCACCCCTCTCTAGTGGTGGCACTTGCTTTTGGAGACTTGCTCTGTCACCCAGGCTGGAGTGCAAAGGCATGATCTCGGCTCACTGCAACCTCTGCCTCCTGGGTTAAAGCAACTCTCCTGCCTCCGTCTCCCAAGTAGCTGGGACTACAGGTGCGTGCCACTTCGTCCAATTTATATGTATTTGTATACATACACACACACATATACACACACATTTATATACATTTATATTTATATACAATTTATATACATGTTTATATTTATATTTATTTTATTTTTTTGACAGTTTTGCTCTTGTTGCCCAGGCTGGAGTGCAATGGTGTGATCTCAGCTCACTGCAACCTCCACCTCCCAGGTTCAAGCAATTCTCCTGCCTCAGCCTCCAAAGTAGCTGGGATTACAGGCATGCACCACCACGTCTGCCTAATTTTGTATTTTTAGTAGAGACGGGGTTTCACTATGTTGGTCAGGCTGGTCTTGGACTCCTGACCTCATGATCCACCCGCCTTGGCCTCCCAAAGTGCTGGGATTATAGGCATGACCCATTGCACCCAGCTGGTGTGTCCTTTCCTTAAACACATACCCAAATTTAAGGATATGCAAACTTTCCTGTCAAGTGATTCCTAGTCCCACACCAGGGCACTGAACACCTTATTCACACTTAGATCAAGGTCTCCCTGTCCATCCCATACCTTCTTAGATCAAGATGGTGATCTAGAATCAGGTCTCCAGACATGGTATCAGGGTATGTGTCGTACTAGTCAAATCTTGTCAGGAATAAAGGAGTACAAACCTGTAGACCCTGCAGCTAAGAGGATGAATCCCCACTGAAGGCCAATAATAGCCAAGACAATGCCCAGTTAGAAGTCCTCAGGTAAGCACCTCTGCCTGAGATGAAAATGGTAAGAATGAATCAATTGAAATATGAGCATAAACATCATGAACTGAAATTTCCAAAAGAGGGTATTATTTGGGTTTTCTATGAAACTGATAAAATTAAAGATCTTCCCAAAAAGTATCCAATAGGCCTGTATAACTTCGCCATTGGATTCTGCCACCAGTTATGACACCAGTCACACACCAATTATTCCAGATAATGTAAAAAGATGGGAATATTTATCAAAAGGTTGCTTTCCCTTGGCAACCTAGTGGGTTCACTAGAATAGCAGGCAGCATCCTCACCATCTCTGTTTTAGACAGACTATACACTCACATCTCGGAGTGGACCATGAGGTTTCTGCTCATTCGTTGCAGGTTGCAGGTGAGCATAGTATCACAAGAGGCTGGTTAAGTCTCACTGATGGCTAACAAAGTTCCCTCCCCCCGTTTGGAATATTCTCTACCCTCCCTTATGGCTACCTCTGTTCCAATTGTCAGAACCACCTAGCCCAAAAAACGATGTCCAGTACAGACCTCAAAGAGTCCTAGACCGGGAATGCAAGACCAGTAGCTGCTTCCACATCAGAGCCCCAGCTCACACTTGTGACCCAAGGAGACTGGCAGACCCACCACTCCCCACGCTACGGGAATAGGGATATCAGAATTCTGTTCCTTTGATCAGAGACTGAGCCCTTCTTTCCCAGAGGGCAAGGTGCTGTTGTTAAGCAGATGCTTCCAGCACCATGTGTTCTATCAGTCCTTCACCTCCTTTGAGTGGGCTTCCAAGATGCTGCACCTACCACTGACTGGAGAAACTACCAAAGATATCAATCTCTCTCCAAGAATGCCTGCTCATTACAAGATAAGGGGTGACTCAAGAGTATCATCTGCTAAACTTTCTATTTTTCTTTTTTTTTTTTTCTGAGATGGAGTCTCGCTCTGTCGCCCAGGCTGGAGTGCAGTGGCCGGATCTCAGCTCACTGCAAGCTCCGCCTCCCGGGTTCATGCCATTCTCCTGCCTCAGCCTCCCGAGTAGCTGGGACTACAGGCGCCCGCCACCTCGCCCGGCTAGTTTTTTGTATTTTTTAGTAGAGACGGGGTTTCACTGTATTAGCCAGGATGGTCTCGATCTCCTGACCTCGTGATCCGCCCGTCTCGGCCTCCCAAAGTGCTGGGATTACAGGCTTGAGCCACCGCGCCCGGCCTATGAAGAAAATCTTAACAGATCAATAATGAGTAATAAGATCAAAGCTATACTAAAAAGTCTCCCAGCAAAGAAAAGCCTAGGACCCACTGGCTTCACTGCTGAATTTTACCAAATATTTAAAGAACTAATATCAATCCTACTCAAAAAATTCTGAAAAACAGAGGAGGAGGGGATACTTCCAAACTCATTATGTGAGGCCAGTACTACCCTAATACTAAACCCAGACAAAGACACATTAAAAAAAGAAAGCCTATAAACCAATATCCCTGATGAATATTAATGCAAAAATCCTCAACAAAATACTGGCAAACCAATTTCAACAGCACATTAAAAACATAATTCATCATGATCAAGTGGTATTTATCCCAGGGGTGCGAAGATGGTTCAACATACACGAATCAATCAATGTGATATATCAACTGAGTGAAGGACAAAAACCATATGATCATTTCAGTTGATGCTGAAAAAGCATTTGATAAAAACCAACATCCCTTCATGATTAAGAAAAACCCTAAAAACACTTGGTATGTAAGAAACATACCTCAATATAGTAAAAGCCATATATGACAGACTCACTGCTAGTATCATACCAAATGAGAAAAAAAAACCTGAAAGTCTTTCCTCTAAGATCTGGGACATGATGAGGAGCCCCACTGTCACTACTCTTTTTCAACACAGTACTAGAGTTCCTAGCTACAGCAATTAGACAAGAGAAAGAAATAAAGGGCAACCAAATTGAAAAGGAAGAGGTCGAATTATACTTGTCTGCAGATGACATGATCTTATCCTTGGAAAAACCTAAAGATTCCACCAAAAAGTGATTACAACTGATAAACAAATTCAGTAAAGTTGCAGGATACAAAATCAACATGCAAAAATTAGTAGCATTTCTATATGTCAACAGTGAACAATCTGAAATAGAAATCAATAAAGTAATTCCATTTATAATAGCTATAAAACACCTAAGAATTAACCAAAGAAGTAAAAGACCTCTATAATAAAGACTATAAGCCATTGATAAGAAAAGAGGCCACAAAAAAGAAAAGATGTTCCATGTCTCTAGATGAGACAAAGAAATATCATTAAAGTGTCCATACTACCCAAAGCAATCTATGGATTCAATGCAACCCCTATCAAAATACCAATGACATTCTTCACAGAAATAGAAAAAAGAATCCTAAAATGTATATAGAACCAAAGAAGACCCAGAATAGTCAAAGCTGTCCTGAGCAAAAAGAACAAAACTGGAAGAATTATATTACCTGACTTCAAATCATACTACAAAGCTATAGTAACCAAAATAGCATGTTACTGGCATAAAAACAGATACATAGGCCAATGGAACAGAAGTGATAACCCAGAAACAAATCCACATACCTTCAGTGAACACATTTTCGACAACGGTGCCAAGAACACACACTGAGGAAAAGACCGCCTCTTCGCTAAATGGTGCTGGGAACACTGGATATTCATATGCAGAAGAACAAAACCAGATCCCTATCTCTTGCCATATACAGAAATCAAATTAAGATAGATTAAAGACTTAAATCTAAGACCTCAAACAATGAAATTATTAAAAATAAACATTGGGGAAACTTTCCAGGACGTTGGACTGGGCAAAGATTTCTTGAATAACACCCACAAGCACAGGCAACTAAAGCAAAAATGGATGGGATTACATCAAGTTAAAAAGCTTCCGCACAGCAAAGGAAACAGTCAATAAAGCGAAAAGACAACCCACAGAATGGGAGAAAATATGTGTAAACTACTCACCTGACAAGGGATTAGTAACCAGAATATATAAAAGGCTCAAACAATTCTATAGGAAAAAATCTAGTAATCTGATTTTTTAAATGGGCAAAAGACCAGAATAGACATTTCTCAAAAGAAGATGTACAAATGGCAAACAGATACATGAAAAGGTGCTCAATATCACTGCTCATCACAGAAATGCAAATCAAAACTACAATGAGATATCATTTCACCCCAGGTAAAATGGCTGTTATCCAAAAGTCCAAAAGACAGGCAATAACAAATGCTGGCAAGGATGTGGAGAAAGGGAACCCTCATACACTGTTGGCGGGAATGTAAATTAGTACACCCACTATGGAGAATCACTTGGGGGTTCCTCAAAAAACTAAAAATAGAGCTATCACCTAATGCAGCAATCCCACAGCTAGGTACATGCCCAAAAGAAAGGAAACCAAAGAGACATCTGCACTACCATGTTTCTCGCAGCACTATTCACAAGAGTCAAGATTTGGAAGCAACCTAAATGTCCATCAACAGATGAGCAGACAAAGAAAATGTGGTCCCTATACACAATGGAGTATTATTCAGCCATAAAAAAGAATGAGATCCTGTCATTTGAAATAAGATGGATGGAACTGGAGATCATTATGTTAAGTGAAATAAGCCAGGCACAGAGAGAGAAATATTGCATGTTCTCACTTATTTCTGGGAGCTAAACATTCAAACAGTTCAACTCACGGAGACAGAGAGTAGAAGAATGGTTACCAGCAGAAGGATGGATGAGAAGGGTAGTGCAGGCTGGCAGAGGGGAGTGGGGATGTTTAATGGGTACAAAAAAGCAGTCAGAATAAGACCTACTATTTGATAGCACAGCAGGGTGACTACAGTCACCAATAATTTAATTGTATATTTTAAAATTACTAAAAGAATATAACTGGATTGTTTGGAATACAAAAGATAAATGCTTGAGGTGACGGATACCTTATTTACCTGTGACTATTACACACTGCATGCCCATGTCAAAATATCTCACGTATTCCAAAAATATATATACCCACTACGTACCCAGAAAAACAAAAAATAAAAAAAAAGTTTTAAATCAAAGAAAGAGAAAGAAAGACAGAAGGAATTTAACCTTACCCAAAGAGAGGTCTGGTTCTTGCCTTTGGCCCTGGGAGAGGCCATTTCTAAGCCCTTAGAATGTCGTTCCTGATGGCAGTGTATTTATTTCCCTGGGCACCTCGGGCCAGCTGGATAGTAACAGTGTGGTGTGGGGTGGAGGTTTGGGTCATATGGAATCAGTCGGCCACCAGAAGGGCTGGAGATTTGAGACTTGGGTCAGCCACATGGGCAATCAATCACCCCTCGGTGATGGAGTCCCAGATAAGGACTGTGGACATGGAGGCTCTAGTGAGCCTCCTTCACTGGCAACATTCCACATACACTACCACACTTCGTGCTGGGAGAATAACACTTTCTTGATTCCATGGGGAGAGGACGACAGAAACTCCATGTTTGGTGCGCTTCTGACACCACCCTGTGCCACTTCTTCCCTCGGCGGATTTTAACTGAGGTCCTTTCCCTGTAATAAATGGTAACCATGAGTATAACAGCTTTCAGCAGTTCCGTGAGTCCTCCTCCAAGGGTGGTCTGGGGAATCCTTGAACTTGAAATTGGTGTCAGTAGTGAAGGTGATCTTCAGGAATGTCCCCTCTAACTCTGTAGTTGTCTACTTCCAGATAAACCATAAAGATGATGGATATGGAGAAAGCATCACTGATTAAGAACCACAGACTTTTCCTGAATAAGAAGGTCTTCCGTTCTTTTGGGCAGCAGCAAGTGTAATTATGTTATGTAGAATTTGTCAATGGCAGCATAAANGAGCCACCGTGCCCGGCCTGCTAAACTTTCTAAGAGAAACTGGAGTTTGAAGCAGATATGGGTCACTTCATTAACAGTGAGGACACATCAGTACACAGGCATGAGAGGAGACTCCCTTTGCTCTCTGATCTTCGAGGTAGACCAATGAAATCCTTCCCTTAGTGCTCTCTAACCTGAGACGACCCTAGAAACAGGGCCCTGGCACAAAGGTGTCAGTGTATGGGCCCTACGAAAACTAAGGCAGCTGTTCTTCATCTACTTGCAGAAGGGTTTGGTCCTCAGTTCTCTTCAGAGGTAAAGACACTCGGCCAAGTCCTGAAGGAATTTCAGGCCACAGGATGGACTGTACCAGCCCCACAGTGTTGGCAGACTGCCATGAGTTGTCCTGAGAGTGGACCCAGTTTCTGGAACTGGGCTGCTGAGAAGTCTGCAGCTCCAAGTGGTGCTATTATCCTGGGTGGATGGAACCAATTGAAGGAAAGAATTTTCAGGATGGAACCTGAGGAAGCACCTGTCAGTGCAAAGCTAGCTACTCACTAGACAACTCTCATTAGGGCCCCCGTAGGAGGCTCCATCAACCTCTTAGCACCCAGCCTCACCTGGCCCTTAAGAGATCCCAACTTGTGTGACCACTAGTAACTGAAGTGACAGGATATTTTAACATCCATCATATTGGATTAAGTTTCTGTGAAGGGTACAGCTGAGTCAACATTTCCTTAGTATGTCGGATCAGACAGAGCTTCCACTGTCTAGATATATGTTTACCAGCCCAACAGGACAGGAAACAAATTGTACACACTACAGAAAGGCTATCATCTGGTCAGACTCAGTGATTATCTTATAGAAATATGACCAGTCATAATCACAACCTTACATGGCAATGTCTGAGAGTATCCCCTGATGCATCACATGAGGGATTTGTAGGAACCACTAAGAGCAGCTGCACATATGCTCCAGGGTGGGGCAGCCTTCACTGGGATGGGCTCCATGAAGGACTCAACTATGAGTCAACCTAAGAGCGACCTGTGGTCAGATCAGAGACTCTGCACACCTTAGAGCACTCAGGGAAGATGCAGCTATGATCTGGATTATTAAAATGACTGCTTTCATTGCTTGTGTTCCTACTGCCTGTTCAATTGAAGAAAAGGCATAGGCCAGGTGCGGTGGCTCACGCCTGTAATCCCAGCACTTTGGGAGACTGAGGTGGGCAGATCATGAGGTCAGGAGATCGAGACCATCCCAGCTACCATGGTGAAACCCCATCTCTACTAAAAAATATAAAAAATCAGCCAGGCATGGTGGTGGGTCCCAGCTACTCAGGAGGCTGAGGCAGGAGAATGGTGTGAACCTGGGAGGTGGAGCTTGCAGTAAGCCGAGATCGAGCTACTGCACTCCAGCCTGGGCAACAGAGCAAGAATCCATCTCAAAAAAAAAAAAAAAAAAAAAAAAAAAAAAAAAAAAAAAAAAAGAAAGAAAGAAAAGGCACAGTAAGCAAAAGAAATGTTTGCATTTCAGTCACCCAAACACCTCGTTCCAAGGGGATCCTCCTCAGAGCAGGGTGGAAGGTGGTTAGGACTTCAGGTATTTGGGTTCAAGGTGACCTCCGTGCCTGTCACTTGTGGTTCAAACACCTAAGTGTCCTCATTCTCAGAGAAACCACAAGCAATGGGAATAAAAGGTTGTCCTCTGAAGGTTCTGCCACTTTAAGATACTTAATCTATATATCTTGAAGACAATCTTTGAGCAATAATCCCATGGTAGCATATTCAAGAGCCAGAGATTTTAGAGCCCAAGTGCATCAATCTTGGGGCAACATCGGAGAAACCATGCTCAAAGTAAACATTGTGCATGTAACAGCTGCCTGTGGACATGTCTAGAGAGTAATCAGAGCTAAAGTCTCTCCCAAAGAAACCAGAGGGAGAGAATCTCACATGGACCATGGAAAAAAACTCAGATGGAGAAGATCCGCTTATGGCAAAGAAGAAAGGATATCAGGAAGACCAGTATCAAAATTCTATATGCTGTGGCATTGAGGGTTTGGCAGGATGACATCACACAAAGCCCAGACACCTGTTGGCAAACAAAGCAAAATAGGCTTGGAATTCCTCAGAGTTCATCATTGTTGTCGAAGATAACCTGGAACCAAGGTAAAACACTGCAGTGAATGCAGCAAGACCACAGTTTCAAACACATTTCACTCTCGTCTGATTCAGACCTGAGTGTTTTGAAGGAGATGTCACCCACCAAGCCAGCCTTCATTAGGATCCACAGGGCTAAATGCAAAGGTTAAGACCATCCCAAGATGATGAATGTCAGAATTTTCAGCTATGGAACAAGAACAATCATATTGCAATAGGACTGATGCTGTTCCTTTCTTACTAAAGGGGAACCCAAGTGTATTAGTTTGTTTTCATGCTGCTAATAAAGACATACTTGAGACTGGTTAATTTATGAAGAAAAAGAGGCTTAAGAGACTCAGTTCCACATGACTGGAGAGGCTTCATAATCGTGGCACAAGGCAAGGAGGAACAAAGCCATGTCTTACATGGCAGCAGACAAGGGAAGAATGAGAGCAAAATGAAGGGAGAAACCCCTTATAAAACCACCAGATCTTGTAAGAACTCACTATCATGAAAACAATATATGAGGGAAATCAACCCTATGATTCAATCATCCCCACCCGGTTCCACTCTTGATATGTGGGGATTATTATAGTTCAAGATGAGATTTGGGTGGTGACACAGCCAAACCATATCATTCCACCCCTGGCCCCTCCCAAATCTCACATTCTCACATTTCAAAACACAATTATGCCCTTCCAACAGTCCTCTAAAGTATTAACTCATTCCAGCATTAACCCAGAAGTCCAAGTCCAAAGTCTTGTCTGAGACAAGTCCCTCCCACCCATAAGCCTGTAAAATCAAAAGCAAATTACTCCCTAAGATACAGGCATTGGGTAAATACACCCATTCCAAATGGGAGAAATTGGCCCAAACCAACGGGCTACAGGTCCCATACAAATCCCAAATCCAGTGGGACAGTCAAATCTTCAAGCTCTGAAGTGATCTCCTTTGATTCCATGTCTCACATCCAGGTCATGCTTGATGCAAGAGGTGGGTTCCCATGGTCTTGGGCATCTCGGCATCTCTGCACCTGTGGCTTTGCAAGGTACAGCCCCTGCCCCCATGGGCTGCTTTCATGGGCTGGTATCAAGTGTCTGTGACTCTTTTTTCAGGTGCATGTTGCAAGCTGTTGGTGAATCTACTATTCTGGGGGCTGGAGGACAGTGGCCCTCTTCTCACAGCTCCATTAGGCAGTGCCCCAGTGGGGACTCTATGTGGGGGCTCCCACCACATATTTCCCTTCCGCACTGCCCTAGCAGAGGTTCTCCACAAGGGCTCCACCCCTGCAGCAAACTTATGCCTGGACAGGTATTTCCATACATCCTCTGAAATCTAGGCAGAGGTTCTCAAATCTCAATTCTTGACGTGTGTGCACCCGCAGGCTCAACACAATGTGTAAGTTGCCAAAGGCTTAGGGCTTGTACCCTTTGAAGCCATGGCCCAAGCAGTACCCTTGGCCCCTTTTAGCTATGGCTGGAGCAGCTGGGACACAGGGCACCAAGTCCTCAGGCTGCACACAGCAAGGGTCCCCTGGGCCTGGCCCATGAAACCATTTTTTCCTCCTAGACCTCCAGGCCTATGATGTGAGAGGCTGCAGTGAAGACCTCTGACATGCCCAGGAGACATTTTTCCCATTATCTTGACAATTAACATTTGGCTCTTTACTTATGCAAATTATGTATGAATTTCTCCTTAGAAAAGGGGTTTTCTATCACATCAGGCTGCAAGTTTTTTGAACTTTTATCCCATTTCCCTCATAAAATTGAATGCTTTTAACAGCACCAAAGTCACGTATTCAATGCTTTGCTGCTTAGAAATTTCTTCCACCAGATACCCTAGAAATCATCTCCCTCAAGTTCAAAGCTCCACAAATCTCTAGGGCAGGGGCAAAATGCTACCAGTCTCTTTGCTAAAACATAGCAAGAGTCACCTTTACTCCAGTTCCCAACAAGTTCCTCATCTCCATCTGAGACCACCTCAGCCTGGATTTCATTGTCAGTATTTTTGTCAAAGCTATCCGAGTTTTTAGGAAGTTCCAAACTTTCCCACATTTTCCTGTCTACTTCTGAGCCCTCCAAACTGTTCCAACCTCTGCTTGTTACCCAGTTCCAAAGTCACTTCCACATTTTAGGGTATCTTTAGAGCAGTGCCCCACTCTACTGGTACCAATTTATTGTATTAGTCTGGGTAATTTACAAATAAGAGGTTTAATGGGCTCAGAGTTCCACATGGCTGGGGAGGCCTCACAATCATGGCAGAAGGCAAAAGGCCCATCTTACATGGTGGCAGGCAAGAGAAGAATGAGAGTCAAAGGGCAAAACCCTTTATAAAACCATCAGATTTCATGAGATCTATCATGAGAACCATCATGAGAACAGTATGGGGGAACCAACCCCATGATACAATCATCTCCACCCGGTTCTGCCCTTGACATGTGGGGATTACTGCAATTCAAGGTGAGATTTGGATGGGACATAGAGCCAAAGCATATCACCCAGGAACATTGGGATCCCACTGGGAAGTATGGACAAGCGTGAGAGATTGGAAATCTCAGTGTTATCCTCTAGACCCCCTTTTTCTCAGCCCAGAAGTGGAAAACAGCACCATGCCTGTTGTCTCATCCCATCAGGACCCTTTCCCACGACTTCAAGGTCACTGTCCTAAGGCTTTCCCAAAATTCTCCCAAGGCAGCTCAGCCTCAGACACTAAGGGCCATCTCAGCTGTGCAGAGAGCAGATTAACCTTGATCAATGGGTTGTCAGTTTGAGAGTGAATCTCAGAACACCGTTTCCTAAGGAGGCACATCCTGAGATGATTCTGAAATGTTCCCTTTCAGCATTCCCAGTGAGACTGAACCACAACAGCCCAGAGGCAACCAGTCCAATGCTTTGCCCCTCTCCGCTGCTTTCACTGCTCCATCCTCGGGGGCTCCAGGATCACTTCTTAAAACAAGATCTTCCAAGCACAGGTCTCAGATTGTGAATTTAATGAATTCAAACTAAGACTTCAGCATTTTCTTTCATACTTCAATCAGGACAATCAAAGAGTAAGAATTCTCTCATTTGATTGATATGAAAATATCAAGTTATTTAAATAAGGAACATAACATGGAGCATATAAAATCTCTAAAATTATGAGGTTTGTTCAATTTATATCCCAGTTATTTGTGCTAATGCCTGAGAGACAAATGAGCAAACCCTTTGCAACAAATAAATATAGGATGCACATGTTGGCTATGAAGAAAATGATTCTCTAATTTTCAACCTCCCACCAAAAGCACAGATGACGAGGGCTCCTTGCTTCCTCTACACTAGGAAAACTTCCCATTTTTCCAGATCAAAAAATAAGCAATCTTTAAATTATTGTGAAAAACTGCATTCCATTGAAACACTTTCAGATTTGAAACAAAGCTCAAGGTAGCACGGACACAGCCTCATTCATGGTGATTCAAGCTCAAGGCACTGTCCAATTCAGCTTCTTTATTCTAAGAAGTGCCAGCCGAACAAGGACTGAAGTGGAAACAAACTCCCTGAGGGGATACCTGTGAACACAACCCAAAACAGCCAATATTCCACATCACAAGGAGTCGAGAGGAAAAGTCACTGTGGCCCAGGAGAGACACTTGGCAGTGTCCAGTATCACAGAGTAACAGTGAACAAGGAGCTGTGAAGCAGAGACAGGCAGTGTCCACCTTCAAGCCTTTATGCTCCCTGTGCAGTGCCTACCATGATGTTGTATAATCCCTGATGTGCTGTGCTGGAAACACAGGAGTGGAGCTTTGAAATGTGAAGACACTAACACGTGTTCAGAATACAGGTAGGAATCCAAAACAGGTCTGTACATACCCATTCCTTCATCTAAGAAAAACCCTGCAAGGTTGCAAACCTGCACAATAGAGCAGAGGAAGGGTCTTTTGGAAAACAGATTTTATAAAATAATGGCAAAATCCATAGGAAGTGGAATACCTCTATCACACATCAACAGAAATAAGCTGCATCCTTGGGACATGCTTAAATACCATATATATATATATATATATATATATATGGTGTGTGTATGTATATATGGTATATATATATATGGTGTATATATATATGGTGTATGTATATATATATATACATATACGGAATTATAAATCCTCTGGAGTACAGTAGACTTGAAGCTTCATTGCCTTCCTTGATACCACTCAGTTCCTTTTTTTTTTTTTTTATACTTTAAGTTCTAGGGTACATGTGCATAATGTGCAGGTTTGTTACATATGTATACTTGTACCATGTTGGTGTGCTGCACCCATCAACTCGTCAGCACCCATCAATTCATCATTTATATCAGGTACAACTCCCACTGCAATCCCTCCCCCCTCCCCCCTCCCCATGATAGGCCCCGGTGTGTGATGTTCCCCTTCCCGAGTCCAAGTGATCTCATTGTTCAGTTCCCACCTATGAGTGAGAACATGCGGTGTTTGGTTTTCTGTTCTTGTGATAGTTTGCTAAGAATGATGGTTTCCAGCTGCATCCATGTCCCTACAAAGGACGCAAACTCATCCTTTTTTATGGCTGCATAGTATTCCATGGTGTATATGTGCCACATTTTCTTAATCCAGTCTGTCACAGATGGACATTTGGGTTGATTCCAAGTCTTTGCTATTGTGAATAGTGCCGCAATAAACATAAG
>NW_016803288.1:1450556-1478497 GCF_001698545.2 Rhinopithecus bieti
GTATTGGGGTGGGAGTTACCCGATTTTCCAGGTGTTGTGTGTCTCAGTTCCCCTGGCTAGGAAAAGGGATTCCCTTCCCCCTTGCACTTCCCAGGTGAGGTGATGTCTTGCCCTGCTTCAGCTCTCGCTGGTCGGGCTGCAGCAACTGACCAGCACCAATTGTCTGGCACTCCCTAGTGAGATGACCCCAGTACCTCAGTTGAAAATGCAGAAATCACCGGTCTTCTGTGTTGCTCGCGCTGGGAGTTGGAGACTGGAGCTGTTCCTATTCGGCCATCTTGCTCCGCCCCCCGCAAATCCTCAGTTCCTTCTTAGCTGCAGGTATTCCGAGTCTCAGGTCGGTGTTTTCCGAGTCTCAGGTCAGTGGCCTAGAAGGCTGACTCAACAGATTGAGACCCCACAACTCAATAATCTCCACCTGGTTCCACCCTTGATACGTTGGGATTATTGCAATTCAAGATGAGATTTGGGTGGGGACAGGGTCAAACCATATCATTCTGCCCATCTGTATTATATTTCTCTGAAGCACAGGCTTTTAACGATACAGAAATTTCTTTGTCACATCATTCCAGGTCCCCACCTGAACACCAAGACCACACATTTTCCATTTGCAGTATTTCAAAATATGAAGCTGATATTTGCAGTTTGCATGACAGGCATAAGTTTTAAAGCGTATGATCTGAATACTATCCCTTCATGGAAAGAAGGCTGTGTCATTTTACAAGTAACATGCCTACCACTACTGTAAGATTTGTTTGATGATTAAAGGAAAACTTTTCTGTATCAGTTTTTCTGACTAAAGCATCAGCAGTTATGAAGCCTCAACCCTGAATGCTTTACAATCTCCAGCCCTCAACATCCATAGATCTTGATACTAGTATTAATGAGCCTCTACCACAGCTAAAACATCTACAATCAAAACCTTGATCTTCCAGTGTAGATGATCCTTGTGACATCTGTGGGAAGCTTTACTTTAACCTGGTGTGAGACTAGTCATCTGTCTCAAGTAAGGAAAAGTTCCGAGAACAAGCAGACTACTAACCAGGAAATTAAAGCATACAATTTTCCATAAAATATTTAGTGGAGGGTCCTTTTAAGGTCACCAAGGATACCTTCAATGCTAGTTAGCAGGTAGGGTAAAAACAGGTAAGGGAAAGCAGCTTCATCCACAGAACAAGGAAAAATGACATTTATCATTAGTGCTAACTTGCCATTGGATGAATGTTTAACTTTCCAATGAAATGCCCTTCAGCTCCAAGGGGGTGTTATATTCCACTACACCACTTTTTATTTGTATTTTGAGATGGAGTTTTGCTCTTGTTGCCGAGGCTGGAGTGCAATGGCACAATCTCAGCTCACTGCAACCTCTGTCTCTCAGGTTCAAGTGATTCTCCTGCCTCAGCCTCCCAAGTAGCTGGGATTACAGAAGCCCGCCACCACACCCAGCTAATGTTTTGTATTTAGTAGAGATGGCTTTCACCATGTTGGTCACGCTGGTCTTGAACTCCTGATCTTAGGTGATCTACCCACATCAGCCTCCCAAAGTGCTGCGATTACAGGCATGAGCCACCACACCTGGCCGCCTTTTTAATGCATGAACCATACATGAGACTTAAGAGTTCTAACAAGTTGAGGACCAATAGCCAATTTCATATGCCAGGTAATGCAAACTCTAAGGCTCTATCTATGGGGCCACAGGATGATTTGAAACATGGTGACATCTAATTGTTTCCAACTTACATCACCTGAGCAGTGCTTAGCACCCTCACATGCTATGTTCCTGAAGGAAACAGGGAAACCAGCTATGCAGTCTCAGATTACCCCAGATCTGGTCCCACAATAAACTCCTCTCTAATTGGGATTTTCAGAAATATGTGTTTTGGGAGGAAATATTCAGAATATTTCTTTTATGATGTTTTTCATCTTTAAGTGACACACAACATAAAGTGTCTTCTAAACCTGGGTCTTCCAAGTTTTAGAATTTCCTGGTTTTAGAAGTTCCACAGTAATCAAGAGACATCTTTTGAGTCAGGTATTGAACAACACTCACTAGACCACAAGTGTTTCAAGAGATCCTCCTGGAGATGTGGTTTATTGACGTGTAGGAACTGGGAACGAGCGCCTTGCTGCTGAAGGGACCCAAGACCCATTCCCAGTTTTAGGTAGAATAGGACTCTTCTATTCAAATAAAGAGCTCAGAGAGCAAGATGGGATGGCTACAACCTTCCTGTTCATTGTTACTGTAAGGTTTTCTTCACCCTATACCCAAAAAGAATGAAGTTTCATCCTCATTTTGTCACAGCATCAAGACAACCATTCACCAGCAATAAGAACAAGGATTGAGACAAGTAATGAAGATGAAAACCCAAAGTGAAGGAAGTTTAACATGCCCCAATTGTTGCATGACTAATGAGATAGCAGCAAAGATCAACATAAAAAGACCAGAAGCAGTTTACTAGAAAGTACCACACAGAGCACCCTGGAGTCATATGGGATCATCCATGAGGACCATAAAGACTGTAAGACACACCCTGCTTTCTCAGCTTTACTGCCAGAACAAGATGCCCACATCGCCAGACTTCCCAGCTGGCCAGGGAGCTCCCTGTGTTTTGGAAGCCTGCTTCTCAGTGTGAAGGATGAGGGGTTCTATGTCTTCTTGTGCTTCCTTCGGTCAGTCCATTTGCAAGCTGTAGTGTGGCTAAGAAAGCAATTCATTATGAAAAGCGGTGGAGTTGTTTATTTTCCTCTTGTTACAATCTCCTACAACCTCTGAACTGATGCCATCAGGGAAGCTTTCCAAGAAAAAGCCAGACCAAGGCTAATGACTGGAAGTCATGATCAATAGCTGCCTCTTCCACCCACAAAGTGCCACTAGCTTACAGTGTTTAGCTAAGCATCAGTGAACTGTAGCAGTGTGGCACCATGCGACTATAAAGGTTTCGGAATTTCACTCCAGGCCTCCTAGATACCCAGGGGAGAAGGCACAATATTGCCCATGACGATGACTATTCCGTACCTGTCTTCAACAATATTTATTCATGCCAAAAGAATCCAGACATAAGCTACGACATACCTCCACCTCTAACCTTCTAGTATTCAAATTCCTGTGGGAAAATTTCAGGAGCAGCACTGGAGACATCAGAATTTGGGAGGAAATAGATATACATCATGACCTTCAATCCTGAACATCCCCACCAAGTAAGGAACAGAAACATTTCCTGATAGAGTCTCTTCTTCAATACATATGGACACATGTTTATAGCCACTACAAGATCTCAAAGGACAAAGAGACTAGCCACTTAGAGTATCTTTAACAAAACCTTACTCAATTGAAAGTGTTAAAGAGATCGATGTATATAGAGTTCATATCCTCAAAGTTATGGGAGCAGACATTAGGCCAATAACATAAGACAAATATTTAGCCAAAAAATACTACATAAAACATGTGAATACTAAAGAATATGGCTGAAGACCACAGGGAGAATTCCTCATGACCAGAGAAAAATCGAAAGGCTAAAATAAGGAAAATGAGAGAACAGAATATATTTGCTTTGATCATTACAACGAGCCCCTCCTCCTGGCCCCCTGAAGTACAAGTAGGGACATTCAGGTATTTGGGTTCATGGTACCCTCCATGACCCTGGACATGGAGTTTGAACACCTATGGACCCTGCCCTGCTCAGACAGCCCATGAAACTGTCCCAGTTATCCAAACCACCGTAAGAAATGGCAGTAAACAGTTCTCTGCATTGTGTATTTAGAAAATAATTTGTTACCATCAATATAAAATATCCCTATCCTGGATTGTCTAGGAGGAGACCATCAGAAAAATGATTAAAGAGAAAGCAGAACAGGGAGGGGGAAATGGAGGTGGCAATCAGACTAAGAAGTGCCGATTCTGCAGCCAAAGGTAGTCCTGCCTCTGACATTGAACAGGGTCTCCACTCTGAAAGATACATACAGAGACACAAGGCAAGAAATGTCTCTCAAGTTGGGTAAAGAGAGGGAACAAATTGATTCATGAAGCAGCCAGAAGGAAACAACCTTGCCAACAACGTTCGTTTTCTCCAAGTGACCCCATTTCCAATTCGCTAACCTCTTGAATTATTTTATTTTATGCCCCTAACTCAAAACTCACTCATGATGGCACGTGACAGGAAATAAAGTACCTGTTTGAAAATTGAAAATCTAAGTTCAGCATTCAGGGTTGTCTACAATAAGGTATTGTATTACTAACCTTGTATTACTAACAAAAGTCCTCGTAACTTTACCTGGAAACACTGAAGAAAGATACAATAAAAATTCCCACATATCCTCTTAGCATCCCAGTATAGACATCTGCGAGTCATATTATGAACACATTCGTACACATTTAAGTGTCAAATACATAGGCACAACTGCCTTAATAGACTGAAACATACAGAAGAAAAAATAGATTTCCTATGAAGGAAATGAAAGACCATGAAATATCTTCCCCCCGGATTCTACCACCAACTCAAGTAGAAATACATCAATTGTATGCTAATCATTCCAAACAATATTAAACCACATTTTTCCAAATGACACCTGTCCCAATCAACTAAGTGGATTGACTTAGACAAGCTGGCGCATCCTCAAATTCTCCATCCTAGAGAGGCCCGTTTCACAGTGGAGCACGAGATTGCTGCTATTCATCAGCAGTCAGTCTGCACAGCTTCCAAGAGGAAGAACATTTCTCACCAAGCACCCGCTACAGCAAGCTCTTCCTGACCAACAACTGTGAACCTCTCAGGCTCCTAGAGTCAGTTGCTCAAAAAAAAAAAAAAAAAAAATTAACACAAAGTACAAATGTTGGAAGGTTCCCGCTTGTGGCCCCTAGGAGCTTGGCAGACCCAGCACTCCCACCCGTGATGGGAACGATTTCGGAATCCTGGTTCTTAAATACTACCGAGCCTTTCTGCCCAGAGAAGGTGAAGTTGTGACCATGATGAGCAATGCCCCTCAGTTTTCTAGGGCGGCATTTACTTTGTACCAAAGGCATCAAAGAAAATGACAAGCTTCCAGCACCATGTGCTCTGCGTGTAGTCCTTCACCACCTCTGGGTGAATTTCTAAGGAGCTGTACCTACCATAGACTTGAGAAACTGCCAGAGCAGATTTCAGTCACCACAAGCAGCTAGCTGATATATTCAGGGTAAGCTGACTCTACAGAATCTCTTCTGTTTAATTGCCCAGGGGAAGAGAAAGAATCCAGGCAGAGCTCCATGTGAGTGTAGGTTGCATAATTAACATCGGTTCCCAGGCATCAAGAAGGAGTATTTTCCTAACTGGCTGGGGTCTTTGAGGTGGAAATAGAAAGTCCTAGTTCATTAGTGCTCCTCAACCAGATAAGCCCCTGTACCCAGGGATCAGGCACATCAATCAGGGTCAGCCCTACCACGGCTATTACAGAACCTGTTCACTGTCTAGTCATAAAAAAGGTTTGCTTTTCAGCTCTGTGTGCAGGCGCTTCCAGTCCTGATGGAACCAAAGGCCAGTGGGCTGGTTGGGTACAGGTCTCACAGTATGGGCAGCCCACAACAAGGTGTCTTCAAAGTGGACTCAGTCCCAGGAACTGGGCTGCTGAGGAGTTTCCTGGCTTGAGGCTGTGGAATTATTCTGCCGAGATGAAGCAGCTTGAAGGAAGGAGAATGTTCAGGATGAAACATGAGGTACCCGTCACTGCAGAGCTGCTCATTGGACGCTGGGAAACTCATCAAGACCCCTTAGGCGGCTCCATCAACTTTTTAGCCCTAGGCCTCACCTGGCCCTTATGAAAACCCAACATATGTTACCTTTGGTTATTGAATAGACAGAATATTGAATAGACATAATATTTTAACATTTTTTATAATACTTTAAGTTCTAGGGTACATGTGCACAACGTGCAGGTTTGTTACATATGTATACATGTGCCATGTTGGTGTGCTGCACCCATTAACTCATTATTTACATTATGTATATCTCCTGATGCTATCCCTCCTTCCTCCTCCCACCCCACGACAGGCCAAGGTGTGTGATGTTCCCCTTCCTGTGTCCAAGTGTTCTCATTGTTCAATTCCCACCTGTGAGTGAGAATATGCTGTGTTTGGTTTTCTGTCCTTGTGACAGTTTGCTCAGAATGATGGTTTCCAGCTGCATCCATGTCCCTACAAAGGACATGAACTCATCCTTTTTTATGGCTGCAGAGTATTCCATGCTGTATATGTGCCATGTTTTCTTAATCCAGTCTATCACTGATGGACATTTGGGTTGGTTCCAAGTCTTTGCTATTGTGAATAGTGCCACAATAAACATACGTGTGCATGTGTCTTTATAGCAGCATGATTTATAATCCTTTGGGTATATATCCAGTAATGGTTGAACTAGTTTACAGTCCCACCAACAGTATAAAAGTGTTCCTGTTTCTCCACATTCTCTCCAGCACTTGTTTCCTGACTTTTTAATGATTGCCATTCTAACTGGTGTGAGATGGTATCCCATTGTGGTTTTGATTTGCATTTCTCTGATGGCCAGTGATGATAAGCATTTTTTCATGTGTCTGTTGGCTGCAGAAATGTCTTCTTCTGTTCATATCCTTGGCCCACTTTTTGACGGGGTTGTTTTTTTCTTGTAAATTTGATTGAGTTCTTTATATGTTCTGGATATTAGCCCTTTGTCAGATGAACAGATTGCAAAAATTTTCTCCATTCTGTAGGTTGCCTGTTCACCCTCTAGGTCATATCCTTCACCTACTTTTGATGGGGTTTTCTTGTAAATTTGTTTAAGTTCTTTGTAGATTCTGGATATTAGCCCTTTGTCAGATGGGTAGATTGCAAAAATTTTCTCCCATTCTGTAGGTTGCCTGAACATTCGTCTTATTGGTATAACTTTATATCAAGAAGAGAATACTTGTTTATGTCAAAATCCCCTTAGTATGTTAGAAAAAATCAACAATTCAATCTGGATATAAGTTCCTCACCCCAACAGCAGAGGCATAAAGTAGACACTGAGAGCTCTCATCTGATGAGACTGAAAGCTGATCTTATGGAAACATGAACCATAGAATCAGAATTGCAGCTGTGTGGGCCAGAGAATCTTCAAGCCACCGAGTGTTCAGGGATAGGAATGCCTATAACATGAATGATAAAAAACACTGCTGTACTAATCCCTGACATTCTTACTGCCTCTGTAACGGAAAAAATAGCAAGGTAAGCAAATGCCCACATGGGCACTGGGGGACTGGGGTGGAGCCACAGGCAGAGGGAGGAGCCTGGCCTCTGCAGTTCCTGTGATGTGTCTTGTGGGGTGGGGGCAAGGGACCTGCTAGCAGGACTCAATCTCGCTTTAATTTTTTTTTTTCCCCTTTTTCACCCAATAAAATCTTGCCCTACTTTACTCACCCTTCAATGTGTCTGCATGCCTAAATTTTCCTGGTCATGTAACAAGAACCTAATTTTAGCTGAACTAAGGAGCAAAATTCTGCAACATCCTCATTCTCAGAGCAACCATAACCAACAGCAGGGGTGGGAAACAGATTTCTTAAAAGCTGTCACCTGAAAGTTCCACCACTTTAAATACCAAATCTATATGCCTTGAAACCACCACTTGGGAGGTAATTTCATGGCAGCTTATTGAAGAGCCAGAGAACAGAGGTCAGGTTTGCGAATGTGGGCTCAATATTGACACTCAGTGAACTGAGAAATGAGGCTCAAAATAAACACTGCCCATGTGACAATATCCTGTGCACGTGTCTAGAGAAATTAGAGCTGAAGTCTCTACCACAGTATCTGGAGCTGAGAACCTCACATGGGTTACCTCGAATACTCAGGGAAGGACTCCTTACAACACATAAGGTGCAAGAGTATCAGGCAGGCACATTAAAGCAAGTTCCAGGCTGTGGTCATGACTGGGTGGGAGAATGAGGATCACAGGAAACCCATACAGACCTGCTGGCAAAGCAAAAGCAAAATAGCTTTGGAATCCCTCACATAGTCCCATCAGTTTCTAGAACCACCTTATCCAAGGATTTATTGCAACGGATGCAGTAGGACCACGTCAAACTCATTACTCTTCCATTTCATTCAGTCCTGGCTGTTTTAAAGAATATATCACTTCCCAGGTCAGTATTCACTAGAATCCACAGGGGTGAAGAAGGTAGAGGCCATCACAAGATGGAAGGAAGAATCTTCAGCTATGGAACATGAACAGTCCTGCTGCAGAAGGATTAATCCCATTCCTGATGTTTAAAAACCTCAGGAGCCATGGAATTCTTTATTCTGCCATGTGTGTGCAGGTGAAGCAGAGTCTGGGAGGTTCAGTGACATCCCACAGATCACTCCAATCAACACAGCTGCTGAGGTCAGCATCATGTCTGTGGCCCCATCCTGACTATAAAAATACAATGAAAGAAACCATACTGAAATTCCTGCAGAACACTGCATTACACTGAAACATATTCCCACTGAAAGAAAGCTCAGGATAGGGGCAGAAATAGTCTTACTCATGGTGATGGCCGAGTTCTCAAGGCATTCCCTAAGACAACTCCTGCATTTTGAAAACCATCTGAGCATGGCCTGAAGAATCAAACTCACTGAGAGCGCACCTGTGAAAACAGCCCAATATGACCCATATGCCACATGAAGGGACAATAGAGAGAAATTCACTGTCTCACCAGATATGCGGGTAGTGCCCAGTACCACAGGCCAACCATGAGCAAGGAGCTATGAAGGAGGAAAAGGCAGTGTCCTTCTCCCAGCATTGATGTCCCAGGGCAGTGGTTATCCCTGACGGCATTTCATACCTGGAAGACTGTTAGAAACACAGGACTGGGGCTGTCGAAACTCAAAGACTGAAGTGTATCCTTCAGAGTCCAGGTAGGACCCCAAGATAGGTCTATATACCCCCATTCATTTACCAAGAAGACTCCACAAGACTTTAGATACACCCAATAGAGTAGTAAAGTCCTTGTTAACACAGGATTTTATAAATTGAAGGCAAGGTCCAAAGTAGGTAGAATTGACCTGGTCACACATGGATCAGAAACAAGCTCCATCCTTACCCTTAGGAAACACACAAAGAGGAGGTAGAGAGTATTAGAAAGCCTCTGAAATACAGTGGGTTGAACTTCAACACAGGAGCACAGAAATTCTCACTCACTTCCCTGGACACTGTTGTCAGTTTCTCCTTACCCATGACTTTCCTGAAGCTTCAGGTCAAAAGATATGGACAAGACAGACCTAGTCTAAACTTAGCCATTCCCACCTCCTCTTCATACATACCTCTCTAGATCACAGGTTTGGAAACACATCAACATTTACCTCTTACCATCTGATTTCAGGTCCCAACCTGTGCATTCAAGACCACACTTGCACTTTCTATTTGGAGCATTGCAAAATATCACAATGATATTTACAGCATGTTTTCAACAGGCACATGAGTTAAAGGGTATGATTCTTGAGCACCATCCTTCAATAGAAGGAAGACTCTCATCTGAGGAATAACGTGCTTACAACCACGGAAGGATTTCTGTGATGCTGCAAGGAAGAGAAACAGCTTCCCATAACCACATTTCTAACTACAGTCTCAGCATTTGTGAAGCCTCAATTGTCAGTGCTTGAAGATGCTCAGTTCTCTTCCTCCTATTTTCATGTTAAGTATTATGGAATCTCCAACCACAGCATCGATGTCCACAATCCCGACCTGGGTCTTCTGACATAGGTTATTTTCCTAGCGTCCTGTCAGCAGGTCCAACTTAGGCTGACGTCTCATTGCTTTTGTACAGTGACACACATCTCGTCACCTCACTCTGAGCACTGTAGGCACCAAACAGCAAACATTGCCCCAAAAAGGTTATTGGGAGAGAAGAACCAGGGTTTGGGGGAGTGTTAACACACTCTCAGGTAACTCTGTAAAAGCAGCTAGAGTGTTGAAAGATGTTACACTACTGCTGACGTATACACTATGTACTTTGAGCTAGGATGGTTGCCTATCTACTGGATATGTAAGCACTTTAGACTTCGTCACTATTCCATAAATATGGTGTAACAACCATTTATATCACATGTACATGGCAATTGGTATCATAAGTAATCTAGAAATTAAAGGACACAGGATCATGTGCATAGGTTATAGTATGTGAACACTAAGCTATTTTGTATAAGGAATTTGAGCATCTACAGAGGGTCCTGGAAATAAACCCCACATATAAAGGGACAACAGTACTCATTTTTCATTCTGAATGTTACGAAATGTCAAATTGACCAGTCACACACAGTAGAACTAAAGAACAAGATCCTAAAGGTCAGGTGTTACTCAAGCTAATACCTCCATATCCCAGAACAGGAAGAACAGTGATGTACTCAACTAATTGGGAGCTAGCACAGAAATCACTTTATTCCAGATGAATCCTGAGGACTTCAGCTCCTGTAGGATCAAAAGAACCTGTACTTTTCAGAAGTTAGCAGCTCCTCCTCAGGCCAGCTACCATCACTATCTACTCCTGGATCAGCCTGACTGGGGCAATTAGAGCAACTCAAGCCAATGGACCGGGATGTCCAACTTGGAAGGAAACCACATTTCTAAGATTTTGGGGATAGGAGGCACATAACCCTCATTCCTACCTTAGTATATTATTGTCTTCATATGAAGGAGGAAATCAATTTCTTCATAAATATTCTTCTGCAAAGACAACTTACTCTCTCATTGACATGATATTCATGTAAAATGGGGAAGGGGAAGTAGCAACCATAAGCTGACATTCCCCCATCTCAGTGACATCCCCCAGATCACTCTAATCAACACAACTGACCTGCAAAGAATTCCAAGCAGCAGCAAACCATTAACCATAAAACTCTCCATATACTATTAGTGGAGGGCACGTTTAAGGCTGTAGTTATGTTACCAAGGAACCTTCAATGATAATTAGCAGGTAGGATAAGACTCAAAGAGAAAATCTAAATCCATACAAGGAAAAATGTAATTTATCAGTAGCACTAACTGGTCCTTGCATGAGCGGTTAAGCTTCCAGGGAAGTGCTCCTTCGACAATCGAAAGTGGTAGGTGAGATAGTGGCACACCCAAAGGGGTGTTATATTCCACTGAAGTTCTTTTTAGAGCATGAAACACATAGGAAACTTAAGAAATGTCTCTAGTTAGGGACTAATATCCAATGTCATGGCAGGTAATATATATCCAGTTTAAACTCTAAGGTCCCATCAATGGGTCCATGAAAGGATCTGAAACAAGGTGACATCTCACTGCTTCCAACACACCCATGTCATCTGAGCAGTGTATCCTCAGATGCCCTGTGCCTGGAGAAAACGCTATGTTCCCTCAGAGGCCAACCCAGATTTGCTCCCACAGACTCCTGTTTAATGGGGATTTTCAGGAATGTGTGTTTTGGGCAAGAAGGCTCCTATCTCTGATTTTTTTTTTTTTTTTTTAAGACGGAGTCTCACTCTGTTGCCCAGGCTGGAGTGCAGTGGCATGGTCTCAGCTCACTGCAGCCTCTGCCTCCCAGGTTCAAGCAATTCTCTTGCCTCAGCCACCTGAGTAGCTAGGATTACAGGCGCATGCCATTATGCCCGACTAATTTTTGTATTTACAGAGACAGGGTTTCACCATGTTAGCCGGGATGGTCTTGAACTCCTGACCTTAGGTGATCCACCTGCCTCGGTCTCCCAAAGTGCTGGAATTACAGGCAGGAGCCACCATGCCCAGACTGATATTTTCTATCTTTAAGTGACAGTCTATTGAGTGTCTTCCAAACCTGGATTTTTCTTAATCTGAGACCTCCATTGACCCAGTATTGAGCAGCACTCACCTGACCACGAGTGTTTCAGGAGACCCTTCTAGGGATATGGGTTATTTATGATGTGTAGGAACTGGGAATGAGCTTGTTCTCATACCTTGCTGAAGGGACCCAAGCCCCCACTGCATCACCAGCTTTAGACAGAAGACTTGTTTTATACTGAAAACTTTCAGAGAATAGACTCAGGCAGCCACAATCTTCCTTTTTCTTTCTACTATAATACTTTCTCTACCTCACACCAAGAAAGGACTAAGTTCCATTCTCAATGCATCTCAACATCAAGGTGACCATTCATTAGCACAAGGATCAAAAAGCAAGAGAGAGATCTAAAGAGATGAAAACCAGAAGGGAAAGTAGTTGAGCCTGCTCCAAGTACTGAGTGACTAATGAGATCCCAGCAAAGGTAACAAAAAATACAACTACAAGCACCCTACTTGGAGTAGTCTTTAGTGCTAGCCTGTCATAATCAAGTCTGGGCATATTTTATCTAGCTTATATCCTGTTTATCCCTACATGACATAGATTAAGTAGCAATGAAAGCTGTGTGATGTACTATATTCCCTGAAGTGGGAATCTAACCCTATATCCTGTATTACATCCCAATGAAGGACTAAGTGTTGAAAATTTCTTCATTAGTTATCAAAACAGCACATGAGTGATTCAACATGGGAGGTAGATGAAGTTTTAGCTCTTTAAGCATAAATTTCTACCAGATTTGTGGAATAGAACAAAGCATGAGATTTTAAAGTCAAATCCTCTATTTTTCTCTCAGTGTTTTAAAAAATTTCTTAGGTACTTAATAGAAACAGACATTGCAGGAGGCAGACAAGGAACGAGGCTGAGATACAGGGGTGTGGGAGAAAGTGCCTGTCACAGGAAGATGAAGTAGACAGATCCTGGCTTCAGTAGGCGCTGAGTCCAACCCTCTTCTGCTGATGGGGAGACTCAGCCTGTTGGACATTGTTCTGGAATGACCGGGATCCCTACACCACACCTTCCGCCTGTAGTGGGGCCTGCTTATTTTCACAGAGGCACATCTCAGCAGTGCAAGGGAAGTGAGGTCTCAGAGAAAATTCAAGGACAGTGGAAATAGAATTGGTGAGTAAAAACAGACTGGTCCCCAGGAGGGACTTTCTGAGATGCATACTCATTCTGCTCAAGGGTTCCCATCAGGATTGAGCCCTGGGAAGCTCTGTAAGTGACCAGCTCAATCCTAACAACACAGTGACTGTTCTCTCCACCCACCTCTTGTTCACCACTCTCCTCCTCTGGGTTTCCTGGAACCACTTCCAAATTAAACACCAATAAAGCAGGCAGATTAATGGTCCTCTAACATCCTAATCCTAGTCCTTAGAACCCATGAACTTGGTATCCTACATGCCAAGAGGAAAATGAGGGCAACACATGGAATTGAGGCTGATAATCAGCTGACTTCGGGGTACACAAAGGTTATCCTGGATGGTCTAGATCACTGTCAGAAAAGAAAGTGGGAGAGGGAGGAAGGACCAGAGAGAAAGATTAAGGTGTACTGCTGATATGGTTTGGCTGTGTCCCCACCCAAAGCTCATCTTGAATTCCCACATGTTGTGGGAGGGATCCGGTGGGAGGTAATTGAACCATGGGGGCAGGTCTTTCCCATGCTGTTCTCATGATAGTCTCACACGATCTGATGGTTTTATAAGGGGGAATTTCTTTCCCTGAACAAGTTCTCTTTGCCTGCTGCCATCCATGAGAGACATGACTTGCTCCTTCTTGCCTTCTACCATGATTGTGAGGCCTCCCCAGCCATGTACAACTGTAAGCCCATTAAACCTCTTTGCTTCCCAGTCTTGGGTATTTCTTTATCAGCAGCATGAAAACAGACTAATACAATTGCTAACTCTGCAGCCAAGGGGTTCCCCCATCTCTGACTGAGGCTGAAGAGGGTACCCACACTAAAGGTTACAGAAGGAGCCACAACTCAAGGATTGCAGGGGTCTCTAAAGTTGGCTAAAGAGAGGGAAAAAAGTGTCCAGTAGAACAGTCCTCCTCCCCCTGCCCCACAAAAAAAAGCACCATTACCAACACCTTTTTCTCCAAGTGACCCCATTTTAAACTTCTCACTCTTCAGAACTGTAGGTACTTTTTAACTCATTGCTGACTTATCACAGCATCTTAGAAAAATGGTACCCATCCAAAATTCTTGTTTCAGTTTGAACATTTAGGGGAAATAGAGTGGAAGTCACATTGCTTGCCTTGTATTTCAAAGGAGGAGTCTTCAGAACTATCCCTTATCTGGAAACCCTAATCCAGAATAAAATAAATGCAATAAAAATGGCCACATATTTTCTTAGCATCCCAGCATTGAGATTTAGAAATGATACTATAGACAGTGCTCATTTAAGATGCCTTAAGGTAGATTACAATATGTAATAAGATATTTTAGATTTTCTATGAAGAAACTAATAGACAAAATATCTTCCCTCAAAGCATTCTATGGGCCCAGACAACTTTCACACTGGACTTTACCACCAAAGTAGAAATATACCAACCATGTACAAATTGTTCCAAACATGAAAGCCAGACATTTAAAAAAATGTCAGTCCAATCAACCAAATGGATTGACTTAGACAACTGAGTGTATTCTCAAATTCTCCATCCTAGAGACTCCCACCCCACAGTGGAGCATAAGACTCCCGCTTTTCATGAGCACAGCTCATGAAAGGTCAGCACAGCTCCCACAAGAAAGGACATTTCTTACCAAATACCCACTGCAGTAAGCTCTGTCTCATAGAGAGCTCTCAACTTTCTCCACCCTCTTTTCATGGTATCTGCATTTCAGGCTTTTGAAGCACTTCACAGAAAATGACACAAATGTGAAAGGGTCTTGGAAATCAAGACCAGTGGCTGTTTCCACATCACAGAAGAGAACCCTGGCTCACACTTGCATCCCAGGGGCCTGGCAAGCCCAGCACTCCCCACACCAGGGGATGGGAATGATTTCAGAATCCCTTTGATGGGAGACAACTGAGCCCTTTCTGCCCAGAGGAGGTGGTACTATTGACGCCATGATCAACGCTGTCTCTAGATTTTCTGGGACAACATTTAGATGTTACTAAAGGCACCAAAAAAGCAGAAGCCTCCAGCACCAAGTGTTCTGCATTTAGCTCTTCTCTTCTAGGTGAGTTTAAGGTTCTGCACCTACTTGAGAAACTGCCAGGGGATTCAAATCTGCCATGAGGAATTACTTGCTGGTGAACAAGCGACTCAAGAAAGTCCATGGCCTACTGAACAATCCAAGGGGAAGAGAGAGAAGGAGAGAGTTCCATCGGGATACAAGTTGCATAGTTATACTGAGGAAACTTCACTTCCCAGACATCAGGGAGGTATGTTTTTTTCTGTGGTCTAAGAGGTAGGAAGAGGAAAACTACATTTCCTAAGGACTCCTTAGTCTTCAATAACCAGGTAAGCAGGGTCTCAAAAAGGATTGGGCCAGTGGACCAGCCCTACTAACAAGGCAGCTATCCCTTGTCTAGTCATAAAGGAAAGGTTTGGATTTCAGCTCTTCATGCACAGGTACTTTGCCAAGTCCTGATGCAATTGGAAGGCCAGAGGGTATGCTGGGTACAGGACTCATTCAATATTTTATAGGAACACACCAACCACCATAGCGACCACCCAGCTAGTGTGCACATGCTCTGTTGGGGGTGGGGAGTATGTAGCAGCCTCCAGTAGGGTGGGTTCCATGAAGGCTTTGACTGAGTCATCTGGGAGGAACCCAGGGGCAGACCAGAGAATCCTGACATGGAATTTACGGGAGAAGAGCAGCTATAACATAGGGTATAATGAAGTACTGCTTTCCTAACTATGTGTGTTTCTACTGCTTCTATAGTCGGAGAAAAGATGTATTAAGTAAAAGGGACAGAATGTTGGCATTTCAATCTAATACCCCATTCCAAGGGGCCCATCAGAGCAGGCGGTAGGGAGTAGTCAGGATTTCAGGCATTTGGGCTTGGAGCCACTTCCATGCACTTTACATGTGGTTCAAACACCTATATGTTCTCATTCTCAGAGCAACCACAACCAAAGAAATGAATCAACAGGTCAGGCCGGGCGATGTGGCTCAAGCATGTAATCCCAGCACTATGGGAGGCTGAGATGGGCAGATCACGAGGTCAGGAGATGGAGACCATCCTGGCTAACCCAGTGAAACCCCGTCTCTACTAAAAAATACAAAAAACTAGCCGGGCGAGGTGGTGGGCGCCTGTAGTCCCAGCTACTCGGGAGGCTGAGGCAGGAGAATGGCATAAACCCGGGAGGCAGAGCTTGCAGTGAGCTGAGATCCAGCCACTGCACTCCAGCCTGGGCAACAGAGCGAGACTCCGTCTCAAAAAAAAAAAAAAAAAAAGCAGGTCAAAGAAGGCTGTCAGCTGAAGGTTCTGCCTCAGTCAAAACTGATTTGAAATCCCACCTTGAAGACTATCCCAGCAGACTATCCCATAGCATATTGAAGAGCTAAAGATGAGACAGCCCAGATGTATGAATCTTGAGATGAGAGTCCAGGTGCAAACACTGCTCATAAACATCAGCCTGTGGATCTGTCTGGAGTAAATTTTACAACAGTCTGAATACAACAGCTTCATATGGATCACTTCAAATACTCTGATGGGAAGGGCCCACTTGTGACACATAGGGAACAAGAGCATCATGCAGACAAGTTAAAGGATGTCCGGGCTATAACAATGAGGGGTTTGCAGGATGAGGATCACATAAAACCCATGGATACCTGCCAACAAAATGAAAGCAAAGTAGCCTTGGAATCCCTCACCTTGTTTGGGCATTAGTGTCTAAAACAGGCTTAACCAAGGGCTAGGCTTTGTAGTGAATGCAGCAGGACCATGGTATCAAACAAATTTCATTCTTCCTTCTGATCTAGGTGTGTCTGCTTCAAAGGAGAAGACATCACCTCCCAGGGCAGCCTTCATTAGAGTCCACAGGGCTGAAGAAGGTAAAGACCATCACAAGATAATGGATGTTTCGTAGTTTTCAGCTATGGAACTCTTTGGACATGACTACTGCAGTAGGACTGAGGCCATCCCTTTCAAGTGAAAATGAGTCTCCAGGAGCATTGGGACTCTTCTGGAAAGTGGGCACGTATGGCAAAGACTCAGAGCTCAACATCTGCCAACCCAATGTTTTCAGCATAGCTGGGGAGGACAGAACCATGCCTGCAGCCCCACCCACCCAAGACCCTTTCCTGTGATCACTTGGTTCCTATCCTAGAGCTTTCCCCCAATTCTGCCAGGACAGCTCAGCCTCAGGCACTAAAGGACAACTTAGCTTTCCAGAGAGCAGAATAACCTCAACCAATGGGTTGGTCAGAGTTTGAGTGGGTCCCAGGATAAACTGTTTCCTAGGAAGCACATTTTAAGGTGATTTTGAAACATTTCCTGTAAGTATTCCCAGTGGGACTCAGCCACACACAGCCTAGAAGTGATCTGCTCAATGCTCTGCCCATCTCCAGCTGCTCTCCCCACCTCATCTTTCACTGCTCCATGCTACTGGTTTCCTGGTACCACTTCCAAAATATTATACACCCAAGCATAGGGCTCAGATTCTAAATTCAGGGAATCCAAAGTAAGATACATAAGCTACATTTCATAGTTCAACATAACTCTACTATTCTTTCATTACCACGATTGACCAATATCAAAATGCCAAATTACTTATATCAGGAAGAAAAGTTGGGGCATAGAGTTTCTAACTGAAGTGATAGTCTAAATGAAGTTAATATGAGTCTAAGTTTTGTTCCTTTAATCTACATTCTAATGTTATTTGTGCTAATACCTAAAAAATAACTTGGCAAACCTTGCACAAAAAGTAGATATGGGATATACAGGCTTTCATCATTTTAAATTTCCCACCAATAGTACCCCAGGCAAACGCCTCTTGGTTTCTATTTTTATACTAACGAACTTTAAATTCTTTCAGACAAAAAATACCTCTTTCCAGGTTTTTGCAGGAGACTGCATTCCATTGGGATGTTTTGAGATTTGAAACAAAGCTCAGGGTAGGAGCAGACACAGCCTCATTCATGGTGATTTTCAAGGTCTCAGGACAGTATCCAACTTATTCCCACTATTCTGGGATTCACCAACTGAACAAGGCTTTAAGGTAGAACCTCCTCATAGAGGACACATCTATAAATAACCACACATGGCCAGTATGCCACATGTCATGCGGGGGCAAGTCAGAGAAACTCACTGTGGCTCAGAGATGCCTGGCAGTGCCCATTACCAAAGGCTAGTGGCAAGAAGCTGTGAAGAAGAGACAGACGATATCTCTCTTCAAATTATCAAGTCCCAGCACAGTGGTCATCCCTGACAGACTGTGCCAACCACACAGTTCTAGGGATGGAGAAACATAAGGACATTCAAGTGTGTCCCTCAGACTAAAGGGGGGACTCTAAGATAGGCCGGCATATACCCATTTCTTCACCCAAGGGACACCCTGCAAGGCTGCAGGTCCATCTAATAGAAGGTCCTTGGTAATATTTTATAAACTCAAGTCAAGATCTACAACAGGAAGGTACCCAATTACACATATATCAAGAACAAGCTGCCTACCCATCTCTTATAACAAATACAAAGGGAAATAAATTAGAAATCCTGCACAGTGCAGAGGGTTGAGCTTCTTCACAGCAGTGTGTAAATTCTTGCTCGCTCCCTCCCCGGACACTACTGCCAGTTCCTCCTTAATCCCAAGTTTCCTAAAGTTAAGGCTCTAGAGGGGGTAAGACATAGTCCAAACTTAGCCTTTCCCAAGTACTTATACCTCTCTAGGATTACAGGGTTTTAAACACATGAAAGATTTTTCTTCTGTCATTGGATTCCACATCCTAACCAGCACACTGAAAGCCACAGTCAGTCACACTTTTTATTTAAAGCTTTTCTATATATCAAGTTGATATTTGCAGTTTTTCAATAGTTGCAACTTTAGCAGGGTATGATCTAGGAGGGAAATCCTTTGACTGAAGGAAGCCTCCATGTCACCTGAGAGATAGCTACATGGTGATGACCAGCGCAAGATTTGGTTGATGCAAAACAGCTTCCTATAGCAATGTTTCTAATTACAGCATCTTCAATTATGAAGCTTCAATCTTGAACATTTGACAATTCTAACTTGCAGCTCCCACTTGGATTGACAGAACAGTGTGTGGATCTAAACTGTGAGGATGCAAAGGCATAAGAATGATACAATGGACTTTGGGGATTTGGGGGGAAGAGTGGAAGAGGGATGAGGGATAAAAGACTACAAATAGGGTACAGTGTATACTGATGGGTGCACGAAAGTCTCACAAATCACAACTAAAGTACTTACGAAACCAAGTACCACCTGTATTGTACTCCAGTAACTTGTAGAAAAATAAAATACACGTCTTTTGATTCTTCCCTAAATGATTACCTAGGTTGGTACTACTTCATTCTTGAACATGAGTTCTCTGAAGTACTCCAAAAGTATACACAAGCATAGGTGACAAAAATAGGTTAAAAATGCCTAAGATGCATACGAAACCTTATTTTAAAAAAACAGCATGGAGACTCACAATAAACTTTTGCTCCAAGAACTACTGCAGAATCTACCAGGAACACCAAAAGAATTTAGATCCTTTGAAAGAAGTGGCTCTTCATTGCAAACTCTGTGAGACAACTGAAAAACTGAGTGCCTAAAGTATGAGTGGGGGAAAGTTCACCTTCAAACACACACCCTCACTGCAGAACCAGAAAATATAGGTCATGGGAGAAAGATTTAACCTTACCTAGAATTAAAATAGAGCTGAGCAAAATATAAAAGTAGAAGCAGCAGTGGGAAGAGCCTTGTGGACACTCCTGGTCTCCAGGGAAGCCATTTCTGCCTGTCTCACAGGGTTCCCTGGGGAGGGCTGCCAGTGGAACTGGGGAAGGACCACAGGGAAAAGGAGACTTCCAGCTGAACTTTGTGATAACTTTGCACACACATTTTCTTGGGCAGAATCAGGGGGCTGGGGGTGGCGAACGGGAAGTACAGATACTGTTACCTATGGGAGGTATCCGATCTACCAGTGGCAAATCTGCATGGGTCTGCAGCAACCTCAATTCTTGCCACTTCAGAAGAAAGAATTTGACTGGGTCACAGGCAGAAAGAGAGACTGAGGAAAATTTTCAGAACAGGAATGACATATGCATTAAGAGACAAAATGGTGGATTAGGACCTTCTGGGATGTCAGGTTCATGACTACGCCAAAGGTCACGTTGAGTTTATTTAAAAAGGCTTTAGAGCAGGAGAGAAAAAGTTCATTTGGAAGAGACCCAAGTGGGCACATGAAGGTCAAGTGCTGTGTTTAACCTTGATCCTAGGACTTTATAGGCTGGCCCCTTTCCCATGGTTCTCCCCTCAGGACGGGCTGCCCGCAGGCACATGGACCTCCTTACCCTTCTGAGGTGAGGATGCGCAGTGCGTTTCAGAAGTTGTATGCGTGCCCACTTGCAGCTTTCTTCCCTTTTCCAGTGGTGTACCCCTGGGTAAGGTAATGGCTGTGATTTGGTCAAGGAATAGGCCAAAGTGATATCCAGCCCTGCATGACTCAGTGAGCTTGATGCACAAGCACATACCTCCACTTGTTATATAACCTGTTTGTGTAAGTTCATACTTGGCTCTAAGCCACTATTTTCTGTTGAAGGTATAACTGTCCTGCTGACACTGCACAGGGGGTCCTTGAGGGCTTGGCTCAGCTCAACATGGCTTGACATGGTGGGAGCACTGGCCCCCAGAGAAAGAGAACCAAAGCTTGTAGACTGACAGAGAGAACCATCTTGTAGATAGACAGGAGGAAGCCAGGACACAGCTTGGCTTGCTCATGCCCCAAGAGGTAAAGGTTAAGCTGCTGACCCTGAAGGTAAGGTAGAGGTCACCATGCAGCTGCAGGCATGGGGGCAGCAGGAACCTCAGAGCCAGAGCAGACAGCCAAGGTAAAAGTGGGCAGTGTAAGAAAAGTTGCTCATGAGAGAGCTAGTTTAAGTAAGCTGAGTAAAAGAGCTCATGTGAGAAAGCTGTTGAGAGCTACTACTGAATAAAAAAATCTTTCACCTGCCTACAGCCCCGAGTGTTCTTTCTGCTCAGTCACCCACTCCCTCCAGACCTCAACGTGACCTTTGGCGTAGTCATGAACCTGACATCCCAGAAGGTCCTAATCCACCATTTTGTCTCTTAATGCATATGCCAGGGAATCTGCTTCTCCCTGGGGTCTGTATTCAATTAAGTTTAGTGCCACAGGTGTGGACCATCAGGAAATGGCCTCTCCCTGGCACCTGCTGCCAGTTTATCACTTTTACAGTAGTGATGTGATCATTGCCAAACCATTACCTGACATTCCTATTGGGTGGGAGAGGCCTCTCCTGCTCTGGCTCATGCCTGTCTCATTACCTGTAATAGAGGCACAGAAGCCTGGGGCTCCCCACTGAGAAAGCAAGCAGGGCTTTCAGGCCCCATTGCTCCTCACCTTCCCAGGCACAGAAGCTTGGGACTTGTAGCCTGTCGCAAGATCTCTGCCGTGTACACTGGAGGCCTGGATATAAACTTGGTGCTGTTGATGGGGCACAGTGGGAGTGAAACTGGAGTTGCTGGCTGCATAGGGCCTGGGTGAGGCTTGTCACTGCCAGCTTTCCCTCACATCCTCGGTGACCTGTATGACACAGCAGAGGCAGCTATAATCCCCCTGTGAACGTAACTCCATCAGCCTGAGAACCACACCTCCATCCCCTACAGCAGCCACAGCAAGTACTGCCCAAGGAGAGTCTGAGATCAGACACGCCTGACCTTGCACTCAGCTGATGGTCTTTCTCTCCCTGACCTGGTAGCTTAAGACAGAAGCTCTTGGGAGCCTTATGGCCCTGCCCATCACCTGAGAAACCCAAACACTTATCCAGGCAACCTTAGGGCAAGCTTGTATTTCCCCTATACTAACTATACTACCACAGCTAATGCTTTCTTGAAAGTGCCACCTCCTGACTGGAGGCCAACCAACTCAAGCCATTACAACAACTCAGCACAATCCTACTCCAAGAAAGGAGAAAACTGCTGACTTCACCACCTGTAACATCCTGGCTAACCAGAGGTTCTGAGTCTGTCCACATGACAACTTCACTGCTAGCATAACCAGCATTCAAGAAAACCAGCACACTCAACTACCACCAAGAACTCCCACAGCGTCCATGTCACTCCCCTGCTTCCTCCCTTCCCTGGTGCAGGTTCTGGTATCCATGGCTGAGAGACCTGAAGACAGATCACATCACAGGGCTCTTTGCAGACACTCTTCAGTACCAGCTCAGAGCCTGCTCTTCTGGGTGGCTAGACCCAGAAGAGCAATAACAATCACTGCAGTTTGGCTCTCTGGAAGCTCCACCCCTAGGGGAAAGGGAAGAACACCACATCAAGGGAGCACCCCGTGGGACAAAAGAATCTGAACAGCAGACTTGAGCCCCAGAATCTTCCCTCTGACATAGTCTACCCAAATGAGAAGGAACCAGAAAAGCAATTCTGGTAATATGGCAAAGCAAGTTTAACACCCCCAAAAGATCATACTAGCTCATCAACAATGGACCTAAACCAAGAAAAAATCTGAGTTGTCAGAAAAATAATTCAGAAGCTTGATTAAGCTACTCAAGGAGGCACCAGAGAAAGGTGAAAACCTAAAAATGTTAAAAATACAGGATATGGACAAAAAATATCTGGAGAAAGATAGACACTCTTAACTGCAAATTATGTTTGGAAGTTTCAACAACAGAATTGCACAAGTAGAAGGAAGAATTTCAGAGCTTGAAGACAAGGCTTTCAAACTAATGCAATCTGACAAAAACAAAGAAAGCCTCCAAGAAGCTTGGGATTATGTTAAACAACCAACCTAAGAATAATTGGTGTTCCTGAGGAATAAGAGAAATCTAAGTTAGGAAAACTTATGAGGAAACAATCAAGGAAAACTTCACTGACCTTGCTAGAGATCTGGATGTCCAAACACAAGCAGCTCAAAGAATGCTCAGGAAATTCACCACAAAAACATTACTTAGGCACATAGTCATCAGGCTATCTGAAGTCAAGGCAAAAGAATCTTAAGAGCTGTGAGGCAAAAGCATCAGGTAACCTATAAAGGAAAACCTATCAGATTAACAGATTTCTCAGCAGAAACCCTACAAGCTGAAAGACTGGGGTCTTATCTTTAGCATCCTTAAAACAATTATTAGCCAAGAATTTTGTATCCAGCAAAACTAAGCTTCATAAATGAAAGATAGTCTTTTTCAGACAAACAAATGCTGAGAGAATTCACCACCACCAAGCCAGCTAAATTGAACTGCTATAGGAGCTCTAAATCTTGAAACAACAAAATCTTGAAATACACCAGAACAGAACCTTTTTAAAGCACACATCTCACAGAGCCCATAAAACAGTAACACAAAAATAGTATTCAGGCAACAACTAGCACGATGAATAGTACCTCATATCTCAAAACACTTAAATGATCTAAATGATTCATTTAAGAGATACAGAATAACAATAGGTAGTTCACCAAGTATCTTTTGCCTTCAAGAGACTCACCTAACACCTAGGACTCATACAAACTTAAAGGGATGGAAAAAGATATTCCATGCAAATGGACAGTACTATTGAGCCTCGTATAAACCATCAGCATCTGCAATTGGAACCTGTTTCTTCAGATATAGATGGTCCCTGTCATGTCAGAGTTCCAGTTAGACTACTTACTGTCTTACAGCTTACTACAGTGCCATACATCACTTTACCACAAAACATGGTGACTGTAGGCATCATACAGTATTCATCATCATCATGATGCAACAGTTAGGAGGGAAGAACCAAAGTTTTGATGAGTTTTAACACACACATCCAAGTCACTAAATAAAAGCAGTCTAAGTGTTAAAGAAAATGCTATGTTGGTGCTGATACGTACTACGGAGTCAGACCTTGGAAACTTACATCTGTACTGACCACATGCAAGCAAACTTTTTTCCTTGTCATTTCCTAAATACTACAGTATAACTACATATAAAGCATTTACATTTAGTAGGTATTATAATCTAGAGATGAGTTTAAGTACACAACAGGATATGCATAGACTATACACAAATACTATGACACTTTACATAAGGGACTAGAGCATCCACTGATTAGATATCAGCCTGTAATCCTGGAACCAGTCCCCTATGGAAACTGAAGGTTGACTCTACTGTTTTCCATCTGTAACATCAAGCCTCCAAGACCTCAGAAACAATCTCCCAAGAGAATTATCACCGGAATGCTGGCTTATAACTATGGCTTATCTCTACAGCCTGCTCCCTAAATCAGCTACCACTGTAGACTGTCCTGGATCAGGCAGCACAGGGAAGATCAGCAACAAAGCAGTTGAAGGAGAAATCCACTGCAGAACACACGACGTTCCTGTGCATCCCTTTGTTAGATATGTCAGTATTGAGAGTCATATCAGTGTCTAATATGAGTATTACTAACTTTTAGTAGGGATGAGAGAGATAACCTTCATTTCTTCAGGACAGGATTGTTGGCTTATATGGAAGACAGACAGACTTTTCACAAAGACTTTTCACTTTTCCTGCAAAGAGAATTTACTGACTCCTAGTCAATTCTACAACCATTTCTTAACAAAAAAGAATGCTATAAACACACAGCTTCTCATGGCCACCAACCCACATCTAGAGTTGACATTCTCCATACACTGATGGAAATTCCTAACAAGGACAATGGTCATGATGGCAATGTTTTTCAAAATCAGAGTTGTAAGTACAACCACAGGTGACAGAAAGTATCTACGGAAGGGCAATATGTGGTAAGTCATTTAGACTTATCGCTAAAGGAGTGCTTGCACTTGAGGGGATTCCCCTTTGATATATAGGTTGGTACGTAGAAACAAAGCTCAATCTCCAAAGATTATTTGAACATCTCCAAAAACAAAGCAAAGAGGACTAATGTCTAGAAAGTGTAACCAACAGTTGCTTTTCAATCCCATAAAATCTCTTGCTCAGGGCTTTGGGCAGGTCAGTAAATCAAATACCAGGTGGGCACTGGATATCAAGGGTAAGTACAGTGTCACCCGTAGTAAGCACAGAATTCCAGCCTTCTGATAAATCATATTTCTACTGGTGCCACGTACATCTATAAGAAAAACCTACAGGGAAAGTCCAACTTTAACTTCAACACTTAAACTTCTTCTATGGAGAAAATTTAAGGACCAGTGCCTGAGACCTCATAGCTATAAGAGCAAATCAAGTTAAATATAAAAGTTCTTCAGCTGAGATGGATGCCACCTGTAAAAATATTTCAAATACTGAAATATTTCTCAAGTGCTGACCATGCATATTTATGCTTAGGTAGAATAGCCACAGCATGAACTCATACAATACAGAATGTCACATCAAGGGAACAATCTAAGAAAACTGAAGCTATAACAATTGAGGACAATTATCAAATAATATTAAATACATGGTTCATGTCCTCAAAAATATAGTGAGGACATTACCAAGACAATGTAAGGATATGAAATCAAAAATATTCAGCATGTAACATAGTAGTGGGTAACAACACGGGACAAAAAATGTGGTTAGACATCAAATGCAGATTTCCTAATACCTGAAAGCATTAGGAAAAGTCAATCTTAAAGGGCAAAGAGACAAAACATTCATTTTAGTCAACTATTTTCATCCTCCTGGGTTCCCTGAATGTATGGAGAGGAGAAGCATAAGACTCTTAGCATGTGAATTTAAGGTACATTCCATGGCCCTGGATAAGTGGTTCGAATGTCTGTGGACCCTGCTCAGACAGCATATCCCGTAATCCTAGTCACAGAAGACATCATAGGGAACAGAACTAGGTAACAGAAAAGTTCATCTCTATATTAGACAATTCTCAAAACTAAAATATTGTTAGAATGAAATCTAATAGAATGCAAATTTTAATCCAGATTCAATGGAGAATTTAGGACATTAAGACAATTGGCTTTCATGAGGACTAAACACAGACTTGAAATATCCAGTGTTGAATTCCCATCTAGTAAATCTGGAATCATGCTAGATGGCTCACAGGGTCAGGACATGCTCATATCTAGCTTTTCAGTTCTAGGAAGACCCTGAATGCAGAACAACTACAATGTGAAAACTTAGAGAATAAACTCTAAACAGAACTCAAACTTAAGGCAGCACAAGAGGAAGCCACCCAGAAAGAAAAGAATGAAATAGGATGCCTGTCATACCTACCTGCAGTGTGACTTGTCAGAAGGCTACAGACCTTATTCCCATAAGATACAGTATTAAGCAAGGTTTCCTAGTGGATCAATTCCTCAGTTTCACCATGGAACTCACTCCAACAACGAAAATCAGTGTGATTCCACAAAGAAAATGGCACCTGGGGCTTGACCTCCAGGCAACCATGTATGGAGCTGAACCTAAAAGGCCACTAGGGCAGAGGGGAATAGTTTGTCTATCAGAGGTAGAATCTACAAGAGGGCTAGCCCTGCACAGCAGTGACAATGCCGATTCCTTAAACTGTTGATCATAACAAAAGGAACCCAAGGCAGAGAAGATTGACCACTTGAGACCCATGGATGTAGGTGCTTAGAAGAACCACAACAGCCCAGACCCCCAATAAATACTGCCCAAATAATCCATATCCAGTGGGGTTTCCTTGAAGGTAAAAATAGAGGCAATGAGCCCCAGAGCAGTAAGGTTGAGCAACACTTTACCTGGACCATTCCAAATACTCTGGCTTAGGAAGCACTTCCATAGGCACAAACAGGGAATAGGAGAGTCATGCAGAGAAGGCTCGAAGGATAACCCAGGCTGTGTCCAGCTGGGATAATGAGAGCCAAACACTATACAAGAAAGTGGGCAATGTCAAAGCCAAATACCCTTGGGCAGCAGCTTTCACTAGAGGTGAATGAGCTCAGGTCGATGTCCTCAAAGATATAGTGAGGACACTGGCAAGAGGATGTAAGAATATGAAATCAAAACAGATATTCTGTGTCTGGTTGATCCAGGCACACAGGTTAGTCCTGTTAGTGACTGCATGTGGAGGAAAGGTTTTCAACAATCTCAATCTTCCTTTCTTCTCATTCAGGAACTTTAATAGAAAGGCAGTCACACTGGCTAGAGTTACTAGAATTCAAGTCAGCAGAAAAGACATGGAGTGTTAGAGAAAGGAATAAATTCTTCAACAGAAAGCACCATTTGCTCAAGAACAAATGATTGTGTCCATAAAAGCTCAAAAAACAAACAACATTTTAACAAAACTATATGTCCTTCGCAGGGACATAAAGCTGAAAATCATCATTCTCAGCAAACACACACAAGAACAGAAAACCAAACACTGCACGTTCTCACTTATAAGTGGGAGCGGAACAATGAGAACACATGGACACAGGGAGGGGAGCATCACACCAAGGCCTGTCAGGGGGTGGCGGACTAAGGGGAGGGATAGCATTAGGAGAAATACCTAATACAGGTGACAGGTTGATGAGTAGAGCAAACCACCATGGCACATGTATACCTATGTAACAAACCTGCACGTTCTGCATATGTACCCTAGAACTTAAAGTATAATAAAAAATTAAGGAAAAAAGTTACAGCAAGAGATGGTATATAGCAATAAAAAAGCAATGGTTGACACATAGCACTCACATGTATATGGAGTACTAACACACCCTAACCTCTACTACATCCCCTTGAAGGAATGAAATTTGCACATTTTCTCTACAATTTAATTCATAACATGAGAGATCTGACATTCAAAGGAACATTAATTTTAGATCTTTAAAGACACAATCTCCCTTTGTGTGAGAGAAAAATGAAACTTAAATGAACTTCTGTTATATTTAAAGAATGAGTTGATTTTTTTATTCTCAGATTTTTCTTATCCTGTGGGAGGGAGAGATGGTAAGGGTAAATGAAATACAGGGGTGTGTAAAGAATCTCTTTCAGCTCAGAAGGAAAATATTTTCCAGCAGGGGGAAAAAGTCCCCGTCCCAGGAAAACAGAGTAGGGAAGAGCCTGTCCATCTGAGAGGGAGACCCAGGCATTGGCTTCTTGAATGATTGGGCTGCC
>NW_016803288.1:1484456-1522456 GCF_001698545.2 Rhinopithecus bieti
AAAAAAAAAGAAAAGCTATCTGCAAGTAAAGGTTTAAAAAGGTTCCAGACTTGGAAAACAAAAACCAGCAGTTGCTTCCAGATCACAGAAGACAAATCTGGCTGATGCTTGCACCTCAAGGAGCCAGGCAGCCCTAACATTTAGGCAACACAAGGATGGGAATCATTTCAAATCAGGCCCCCTTGGATCAGAGACTACTGAGCTTTTCCTTACCCAAAGAGATGTGCTTATGTTGCCTTGATGAGCACCATCCCCAGACTCCCTGAGACAACAAGCTTCTGTGGATATGAAGGCACCAGAAAAGCAAAAAACTCAAGCTTCTAGAACCATGTATTCTGCATTTAGTCTATCTCCTCTGGGTTAGTTTCTAAAATATTACTCCTACTACTGACTTGAGGAACTGCCACAGCAGATTTAAATCTGTCATCACAAGAAACTCCCTGCTCGCTTCAAGGTAAACACGGATTCAATAGAATTCAGGCTCTACATTCCAGAGAAGACAGTCAAAGAAGAGCTCTATGCAGATGTGGGGCATATAGTCAACAGAACACTTCCGTTTCCAGACATGAGGGAGGATTATCTTCCTCTCTAGGGACTATGAAGTAGCCAGAGGATACCACATGCCCTTAGAGCTCCTTAACTTTAGATGCCCCTGCAAGCAGAGCTCATGCTGGAGGAATAGGACCCGTTTACCAGCCCTACTAAAACTGAGCAAGCAGGTTTTTTTTCTGGCCAGAAATGGCAAGGTTTGGTTTTCAGTTCTTTACACATTCCAAAACTTTCCCCTCTGATAGACTTTCGGGTTGGAGGGTGGGTTGGATACAGGCATCACAGTGCAGGGAGCCTGAACCGAGTTGTCCCCAGAGAAGACCCAGTCCGAATCTGGGCTGATGAAAACTTTCCTTGCTCCAGCTGTGGAATTAACCTGCTTGGATGAAGCAGCCTGAAGGCAGAAAATGTTCAGGATGAAACCCAAAGAAGTACCCTGTTACTGCAGAGCTGCTCACTGGACACTGGGCAACTCTGAGGACTCTAAGGAAGCTCCATCAAACTTAGCCCCGGGTCTCACCTGGATCTTATGAGATCACAACACGTTTCTTCTGGTGACTGAATGGACAAGGTATTTTACTATCTATCCGTTGTATTATGGTAACTTCACACAAGGAAGCGTATGATAGCTGATTCTGTCAGTGTCCTTTAGTGTGCTGGCTCAGACATTTCTCAGCCTAAATAAAAATTCAAGCCCAGCACAGCAGGCATAAATCCGACACTGCAGGAGAGCGATTGCCTGGTTGAACTCAGTGGCGCTCTTATGGGAACATATCAATCATAGCCATCAGAATCACCTCCCCACAGGACAGTACCTGAGAGCATTGCCTGATACATGCGTGGGATTCATGGGAGCCACTCAGAGCGGCTGCACACATCCTATGGCTGGGGGGATTCCAGTGAGAGACTCCATGAGGGGCTTGACTATGGGTCAACCAGGGAGGAACCCAGGGTCAGGCCAGAGGATCTTTGAACCTCAGCATTCAGGGAGGATGACTACAACATGGAAGATGAAAAGCACTTTTCCTAAGGATTGGAATTCCTACTGCCTCTGTAATTGCAGAAGAAATGACAAAATCATCAAAAAGGCACAAGTGTCTGCATTTCAATTTCTCAACCACATTCTTCCTAGGGGCCCTTCAGAGCAGGGTGGAGGGTCATCGAGACTTTAGGAATTTGGGCTCAGGGTTAAATCCCTACCTGTGAATCAGAAACACTTGTGTCCTCATTCTCAAACTACCACAACCAATGGGAAATCAAAAGATGAACGGCGCTATCATCTGAAGGATCTGCCACTTTAAGAGACTCCATCTACTTACCTTGAAGACAGCCCCTGAGAAATGACCCTGAAGTAACTTAGGGAAGAACCAGAGATTTGACAACCCATGTGAGTCTTGGGTGGAAATCTGTGAGGCCAGGCTCACATGAACACTGCCCTTGTAACCACACCCTGCAGACATATCTAGAGGGAAATCAGAACCAAAGCCTCTTCTGCAACATCCAGAGGGTGAGAACCTCACTTGGACCATGTCAGATACCCAGGGAAGGGAAGAACCCCTGACAAAACATAAGCAGCAAGAGTATCAGAGAGACAAGTCAAAGGACATCCTGGCTGTGACTGAGGATTTCGCAGAATGCAGATTACACAAAACCCATAAATACTCGCTGGAAAGTGAAAGCAAAGTAGCCTTGGAACCCCTCTCCTTGTTCCTTCTGAAACTACCTCAACCTTTGTGTCTAAAACAACCTGGACCAAGGGTTAGACACTGCAGTGAATGCAGGACCATTGTTCCAAACATACCTCTTTGCTTTGATGCAGTCTTGGATGTTTCTAAAGATGTCACATCCCAAAGCCAGCCTTTGTTACAATCCACAGGGCTTAACACAAGGTAAAAACCCTTCACAAGAGGATGGATGTCAGTATTCAGCTATGTAACATGAAAAATCATACTGTAGGACGACTAATTATGTCCCTTTCCTACTTAAAGGAAAACCCAGGAGTATTGGGAATCTTTTGGAATGTGTAGGCAGGTGCGGCAGAGGCTGGGGAGCTCAGTGACATCTTTGTGACCTCTGCGTTATCTGCACAGCTGTGCAGAATGGCATCAGGTTTACAGTCCTATCCCATCAGAAAACTTTCCTATGCCCTTTCCTCAAGGTGAAGACGCTAGCGCTTTCTCCAAATTCAACCAAGGCAGCTCAGCCTTGGGCACAAGGGGACATTTCAGTGTGCAGAGATTAATCTTCATCAACAGGATGGACCAAGCTGGAGAGTGAGTCATGGAACAGCTGTTTCTAGCTTAGGGCATTCTGAGATGCATTTGATGTGGTTCTGTCAAGCATTCCCAGAGGGACTGAGCCACACACAGCCTAGCTGTCATCAGCTCAGTGCTCTGCCCACCTCTGGTTGCTGTCTTCACCCTGTCTCTCACCATTTCATTCTCTGGGTTTCTGGGATCATTTCCACAGTATCATCTACCTCAAGTATATAGCACTTGGGTTTGGAATTCAGGAAGTCCAAACTAAAACACCGTAATTTCCCTTCATATTGAGAAGGAGAGGACTCTTAACTCTTCTTTCACTAGCATGGTCAAGATGTAAGTGCCAGACTCCTTATGTCACAAATTGAGGCACATTTTTGCATTTGTAATTACAATGATATAATAAACTCTGTTCATTAATTTAAATTCCAAAGTTATTTGTGTTAATGCCTGAAAGACAGCTTAACAAACCTTTCTCTAGAAGATATGGGATGTTTACAGGTTAACTCTGTAACGGTGATTCTGTAATTTAATCCTTCCAGCACCAGTACTGGCCAGAGCCTCTTCTCTTCCTTTACACAGAAAAGTTGCAAATTCTTCTAGACATCCCCTAAAAAAAATGAAAAGAAACAACTCCTAAATTGTTGCAGTAGGCTGCATTTCACTGACACATTTAAAGATTTGAAGGATAACTCAGGCTAGAAGCAGACAGCCTCGTTCATGGTGATTGCCAAATTTCCAGGACACTAAATCAAAATCCCTATTCTCTGAGAAGCACCAGCCGAACAAGGCCTGAAGCGGAAACAAACTCCATGAGGAGTTTCACCAGGAGTCAAGCCAAAGAAATTCACCATGGCTCAGCAGAGATGTCAGGCAGTGCCCAGTAACACCGGGTAACCATAAGCAGAGAGCTATGAAGGAGAGACAGGCCATGTCCCTCTTCAAGTTTTTTCCCCAGTGCAGTGGTCATCCCTGTAGGTTTAACACGCATGATAACCTGTGCCTCAACCACAGGATTAGAGCTGTTGAGATGCAAAGATGCCAAGATGGATCTATCAGAACAGAGATAGAACCCTAAGGTAAGTCTGTATACACCCATTCCTTCATTCCCCCAACAAATACCTTGCAAGGCTGCTGACGCAGCCAGTAGAACCAAAGAAGTGTCCTTGGTTCAATATATTTAAGGAATTCAATGATACATCCACATCAAGTAGCATGCATCTGGCCATGCATCAACAAGGAACAAGCTGTACCCCTCAGGACACATGTAAACTAAAAAAAAAAAGTATAAACCTTCTGCAGTATAGTAGACAGTTTTCATACAGCAGCATACAAAGCCTTGCTCCCTCCCCTGGCACCAGTGTTAGTACTTTCTTAGCCCCCAAGTATTATGAGTTTCAGGTCAAGGGTCTGGAGAGCATACAATTATGTTCATCTGTTCCCACTTTGCATAGTAACTCTGCAACACAGGCTTTTCAAGATAGGAAAACTTCCTTTGTCACATCATTCTAGGTCCCCACTCCAGACCACAGTCACGCTTTCCATTTGCAGTGTTTCAAAGTATCCAGATGATCTTCCCAGCCATATTGCAAGAGGCATAAGTGTTACAGGGTATGATCCTGATGTATTATCCTTTGTGGATCAAGGGCTCTGTACACTAAGGGAAATTAACAGGCCTACAAGCATTGTAAGATTTGTTTAAGTATACAAAGACAGCTTGCTATACAAAGACAGCTTGCTATAACAACATATCTAAAGAAAGTATCAGTGATTACAAAGCCTGGACCTTTAAAGCTTGAAGATCCCCCAATCTCTCCAGATCCCAACAGCATTCTTGGATCTCTACCACAGCACTAACATCTGCAATAAACTTGGGTCTTCCAGTGTAGATGATCCTTGTGATGTCTGTGAGAAGGTTCACATTAGCCTGATGTGAGACTAGTCATTATCTGCCTCATCCAAGGAAGAATTCCAAGAACGAGCAGACTACTAACCTGGAAGTTAAAGCACACAATTCTCTATATAGTATTTAGTGAGGGTCCATCTAAGATTGTAGTAATGTCACCAAAAGTACCTTCAATGCTAATTAGCAAAAAAGATAAAACCAGGTGAGGGAAAACAGCTACCTCCTCATGACAAGCAAGAATGACATTTATCACTAGTGTGAAGTTGTCCTCTTGAGTGATTAAGCTGCCAATAAAGTGTTCATTCAACAACCTAAACAGGCAGTAAGAGGTCAGAACCAAAGGGGTATATTTTACTAAAGCCCTTTTTAGAGACTGGACCATATTCAAGATTTATGAGTTCTAAGCTGGGGACCAACAGCCAATGTTATATGCCAGGAGAGTCAGCGTGTGAACTCTAAGATCTCTATGGGTTCATGATATGAACTAAAACAAGATGACATTTGATTGCTCCCAGGGCACTCCTGTTATCTGAGCCTTGAATCCTCAGCTGCCCTGTGACTAACCCAGATCTGTTCCCACAGATTCCTGTCTGGGATTTTCAGAAATCTGTTTTAGGCAGATAGGCTCCTCTAATTTTATAATCTTTAAGTGACACAATCGGTTGAGTGTCTTCTAAACTTGGGTTTTTCCCATAGTAACTGAGAGACTGCCATTGAGCCAGGTATTGAGCATTGCTCACCTGATCACGAGTGTTTCAGGAGACCCATCTGGGGATGTTGATGTGTAGGGATTGCAGATGAGCTCCTTGCTGTATCTTCCTGCTAAAGGAACCCAAACCTGCATTACTTCATCTTTAAATAGAAAAATAACTCTTGTCTTGTACTGAATGATTTCATAGAGCAAAGTAGGGTGGCCAAAACCTTCCTGGTTGTTACTGGAAAACTCTCCACCCTAAGCCAAGAAAAAACTCTTTCTCAGTGTGGCACATCAGCAAGGTGACCAATCAACAGTAATATAATTAAGGATCATGAGACAAGCAATGATAGAAACCAGAAGGGGAAGGAGATTAATCTGCTCTGTTGGCCAGCTAATGAGACACCAGCAGTCATCATCATTATCATTATCAAGAAAAACTAGAAGCGTCTAAGTTGCAATGCTCCTCACTGGTGGGCTGTCATGATTGAGTCTGGGCATATTTTAATTGAGTATAGCCTGGCTCTTTCAGGCTTACAGATCTGTCATCTGAGGAAGGAAAAAAAAATGAGCACATCAAACATGAAAGTACAAGTTCAAAAAGTTCAAAAATCTGTTCGCAGAGGTAACTAGCAACTTTTAAAAAAATTAACTTCTGGGATACATGTGCAGAATGTACAGGTTACATAGGTATACATGTGCCATGGTGGTTTCCTGCACACAACCCACCATCTAGATTTTAAACCCCACATGCATTAGGTATTTGTCCTAATGCTTTCCCCCTCCCCTTTCCTCCCATTCCCCAACAGGCCCCAGTGTGTATTGTTCCCCTCCCTGTGTCCATGTGTTCTCATTGTTCAACTCCCACTTATGAGAACATGTCGTGTTTGGTTTTCTGTTCCTGTGTTAGTTTGCCAATGATGGCTTCCCGCTTCATCCATGGGCCTGCAAAGGATAGCTCATTTTTTTTATGGCTGCATAGTATTCCATGGTGTATATGTGCCACATTTTCTTTATCCACTGTATAACTGATGGGCATTTGGGTTGGTTCCAAGTCTTTGCTATTGTAAACAGTGCTGCAAATAAACATACATGTGCATATATCTTTATAGTAGCATGATTTATAATCCTTTGGCCATATACTCAGTAATGGGATTGCTGGATCAAATGGTATTTCTGGTTCTAGATCCTTAAGGAATCGCCACTGTCTTCCACAATGGTTGAACTAATTTACACTGCCACCAACAGTGTAAAAGAGTGTCTATTTCTCCACAGCCTCACCAGCATCTATTGTTTCCTGACTTTTTAATAATTACCACTGATTAGTATAAGATGGTATCTCATTGTGGTTTTGATCTGTATTTCTGTAATGATCAGTGATTTTTCATGTTTGTTGGCCACATAAATGTCTTCTTCTGAGGAGGGTCTGTTCACATCCTTTGATAATTAGCAATTTGATACCACTTCTGCAAATCTGTCCTGGTTGAATTGACCGCACCTTTTCAGTAACCATCAATCAGACCACCCTGGACTCACATGGGCTCATCCCTGAGGACCATGAACAGTTCATACCTTGAATTCTCACTAGCTTCACTGCCAAAGGAAGTAAGATATCCAAGTCCTCAGACTTCCAAGCTGACCAGGGAGCTCAACATGTTTGATACCATTTCTCAGTATGACAGGTGAGGAGTTTCACATCTCCTTGCAGCTCTGCTGACCAACGGTGCTTCTTCCTATCAGAAGCTACAGCTTACAAATGGACCAAGAAATTCATTACGAGGAAGAGTCCTAGCATGGTTTATTTTCCTCTTATTACAAAAACCAACCCCCAAGGACGGACCTCTGGACCCAGTGCCAGCAGAAAACTATCTTAGAAAAAGCCAGCAAAGGCTAATAGCATAAAAGGCATGAGCAACAGCTGCCATTTCTCAGGAAGTGTCACTCGCTCCCAGTTTAGCACTACGGGTCAGTTAACTGGAGCAGTGTGACACTGCTTGATTGTCAAAGGTTTCAGAATTCAGTTCCAAGTCGTCCAGATGGACCCTGGTTGCCCAGCAAAGGCACAGTATTACCAAGGATGACATCTGTTCCCTGTCCACAAATATTTTATCTAGGTGCCAAAGACATCCAGAGATAAACTACAGGGAATTCCCATCCCAACCATCTCACAATTCAGATTTTGCTGGGAACATTTCAGCAGCAGCACTCAGATGGTACAGCTTTGGAGGAAATAGAGATATACATTATCACCTTTAACCCTGGGGGAGTCTGTCAGAACAGTGATGTTTCCTGATTGAGCCTTCCCACCATTACAGATGCACAGGCTTTACCACCACTACTGGAAACCACAGGACCAACACTAGTCATCTGAAGGTCATCCTTTTAAGGAAACTTCAGAGTAAAGACCATATGATCAATAAATTTAGAGAGTTAATATCCTTAAAGAAATAGGAGTAGACATCGGGCAGACAAGGTTACATAAAGTTAAATAGAAATATTTAGGCAAAAGACAGTACTTGATAAAAACGTGAGATAAATTCTAGAATGAACTGTCTGAAGATCACAGGAGTTTTCTGATGATCAGAGAAAAATGTGAAGGCTAAAATGAGGACAAGTGGACAGAACATACTTACTCCAGTAATTTGGACATCCCCCTCTTCCTGGGCCCCAAAGTGCAAGCTTAGAGAGGTACAGGACTTTCAGGCATTTGGGTTCAGGGTATCTTCCATGGACCTGGACGTGGGGTTCAAATATCTATGGACTGCTCAGACAGCTCATTCCACTGAGTTACAGAGAAGAAGAGGAACAGCAACAGATAATTCAACACTTCTCTGCATTATGTGTTTAGAAAAAATTCCATCAGAATAAAATCTGTTGAAACGTAGATTTTGAATCCTATTAATCTGAAAATTCAGTACCACATAGGTACTAGTGTTGTGACCACTAAAACAGATCCGGAAGATCCAGTGAGGTAGACTTGATCTAGCCAATCCTGAAGCATGCTATACTATGCCAAGAATCCAAATTAGCTAAAAATGCAGCTTATTTTTCTCTTGTAGGCAGGGCTTTAAACCAGTATGACAGGAGTATTAAGACTTTCACATAGAACATTACCAAAGTGGATCCCATCTACCTTTGCAGAAGGCATCACAAGGGGAACTGCCCGACCTGTCACAGCATAGGCTGTGCAATTGTGCCCTGAAGCCAGAACTCAAACTTTGATTCTGTATCCAGGACATGAAACAAGGAGTTTTCCTAACTAGCCACATACTTCATCAACCCACTCACACCAAGAAAGAAAATCAGAGCTGGTCTACAAAGAGGACAGACTGCTATGTGTTTGGGTAGCTGTGTTTGGGGCTCAACCTAAGAACACTGGGAGGAGAGAAAAGGTTGTGAGGCTTGGAAGGGCCAGTCCTATAGCATGGATGTTGCTGGGCCTTTAACCTCTACCCTTGACCACAGCAAAGGGAGCAATAGCAAAGAAGGTTTAATACCCGAGACTGAGGTCTCAAGATGCAGGAACTAGTGGGGGAAGACTCCAGTGACCCAGACCCAATCAATACTGCCCATGTAAGTCCATTTTATGGGCATGGAATGGAGTGAATTTCTCCACCAGAAAAGCAGTGAGAAACCTCACCAGGAGCACTGTAAATCCTCTGGTTTAATAATGACCCTCATGTGGAAACTATATCAATGCCAGTCAGGCAGGGGTCAGAGAACAACCTAGGACGTGTCCAGAGGCTGAGGTAATACAAGTTGAAAAGTCACAGAGGATTGAAAAGTTAAACCCAAACACATTTGTGAGCAGCTTGCACGGGAAGACAGAACCAGGTGTGGTGGATCCAGGTATCTGGGTTAATCCTGCCAGGACTGAAAATAAGAGAAGGGGTCCATACCAGCTTATTCAACCCTACACATTTCAATTGGGAGTCAAAGTTCTTTTGGCTGGAATCACAATTCAAACCCACACCCCCCACTCAAGGGGAAAAGTGGGAAATGTTGGAGGAGGAAAAAATAAAATCTAATGAAAAGATCATCAATGTCTTAATTTTTGATGGGATGCTGACTGTTCTTAGCATCTTAGTACCATGTGGAAGCACACCTAAACTAAATGTTAAAATACTTTCAATCTTATCTATTCCTAAGTAGCATGTTCTACAGCAATAACAAGCAAAAGTTGACATGTTTTCACAAGAGTGGAAATCTAACCCATAATATGCATTACAGTCCCATGAAGGACTGAGCATTGCAAATTTCTTCAACAATTATAGCAGCATATGACAAGTGATATAAAATAGAAGGTAGACGACATTTTAGCTCTTGCATCAAACTGTCTCACCTTTCCTGTGGCGGAAAGCGTGAGACTTAAAAGACAAAACATCCTTTGAATATAATGATCAGTCATCTCCACTTTTTATTCTCATTCTGAGATATTTAATAGAAACAGACATTGCAGGAGAGTTATAGGACAAGGGTGAAAGACACAGGGATGTGTGAGCAGCTCTCCCCGGAGAAGGAGGAAGTCCCCATCACAGGAAGGAAGAGTGGAGAGCTCCTTGCCACAGTAGGCACTGAGCTCGTTTATCTTCTGAGACAGAAGCACAGGCAGCTGCACATTCTACTTGAATGCCTGAGCTGCCCCAGGCCATGCCCTCATCCTCTCAGCTAGCTTGTTTTCTTGTGGAGTCACCCCAGCAGCTCAGGGGAATAGATACTTGGGTAAGGAGAAAATTGGCGGAATGTTAGAGGTAGCTGGTTAAACCAGACTGTAGCCCTCGAGGAGGGATGCTGTGAAATGGATTGCTCATGGTTCCTCCAGGGTCCCCAAGCAGGTTGAGTCTCAGTCACTTCCATCAGTGACCAGCTCAATCCTAACCCCTTTTCAGTGGTTGTCCTCTCTACTTTGCCACCCTTTCACTCTCCTCTGGGCACCCTTGGATCACTTTCAAATAAGGAACCAATAAAGTAGGCAGATGAAGGGCCCTCTTAATGTCCTCTTCCAAGTCCCAAGAACCTGTGAATATGCTATGCTACACAGCAGGCAGGGAGTGAAGGAGAGACAGAACTGAGGTTACTCGTCATCTTGAAGGTACAGAGATTGCCAGGATTGCTCAGGGGGAGCAATGTCAGGAAAGTGATTCAAGTGTGAAAGTGGGAGAGGCAGGGAGAATTGGAGGTGAGAGTCAGGATTCGAGATGTGGTGCTCACTGGGCAGCCAGAGGTGGCCCACCTGAGGCAGAAGAGGGTCCCCACCCTGAAGGTTATAGAAGGAACAAGGTAAGGAATGCCATGGTCTCTAAAGACAGCTAAAGGCATGAAACAAATTGCCCAACAGAGCAGCCAGTTAGACAACCTTGCCGATGTCTTCATTTTTTCCAAGTGACTCCATTTTAAACCTCTCATCTCTACGATAGAATACATTTATTTACATTTAAGCTCCTAATGTACTGATTACTTATCACAGTACCATAGAAAATACAGAACCTGTCCAAAATTCTTTCTTCAACATTCAGGGGAATCCAGAAGTCACTGCTTTTCACCTTATATTTCAACTAGGAGTCCTTAAAACTCTCCTTTCTGGAGACCCTAATTCAGAAAACAGGCAAGAAGAATGGCCACGTATCCTCTTAGCATCCCAGGAGGGAGATTTTGCAGTGATATTATAGATGGTTCTCATTTCAAGTGAGTGTCAAATGCTTTGAAATAGATTAAAACATGAAATAAATCAGTATTTTGGTTTTCTACGGAGGAAACTATGCAGCACAGTACATTAACGAACTATTCTATGGACCAAGACAACTTCCTCACTGGATTCTACCACCAGAGTGGAAATCATATATAAATCTTTCCAAACACAAAAGCCAGACATTTTTTAAATGCCCCTCTTTCCAAGCAACTAAGTAGACTGACAGACAAACGAGCGCTTCCTGAAGTCCTGCCTCCCATAGAGGCTCCCATTTCACAGGGGAGCACAAGTTCCCTGCCGTCCCCAAACTGTAGGTCAGCACAGCTCCCAAGTAGCACATTTCTCACTGCACACTCACAACAGCAAGTTCTTCCCGACTGACAGCTCTAAATCATCTTCTCTCTTTCCATTATGGCTGCCGCCTTCCAGGCTCTTAGAATCACTTTCCAAGAAAGAAACACAAAACACAAACATGAAAGGGTCTAAGATATGGAAAGCAAGACCAGCAGTGAGAACACGTCAGTGTTTTTCCTTTAAGCATTCCCAGTAAAGGCGAGCCACACACAACCTCGAGTGACCCACTCAGTGCTCTGGCCATCCCTGGCTGCTCCCCCTACCCATCTTTCACCATCCTACCCTGTGAGTTTCCCAGCATCACTTCCAAAATATACACCTCCTCCAAGCGTAGAGCTCAGCTTCTGAATCTAGGGAATCCAAACTAAGACACTCAGGTGATGTTTCATAGTACAAATAAGGCAATGCTTCACTACTTTGTCATGACTCACCAACAGCAAAATACCAGGTTACTTAGATCAGGAATAAAAATGGGACATACATTTTATTGTCTCTAATTCAGGTAAAGATGACATTATGAACTCTGCTACAGAAACCAACATGAATTCCAGTATCATATGGGCTGATGCCTAAAACACAACTTAGCAAATCATACACAAAATTATGTAATAAAATGATTTCACCATTTTAAACCTCCCACCAAAAGCACTGCAAGCCAAGCCTCCTCACTTCCATCTTTAGTAGAAAATTTCACATTTTCCTTGTCCAAAAATCTAAGTTTCCTAGTTGTTACAGTAGACTACATTTTATTTGAGTATTTTCAGATTTGAAGCACAGCTGAGGGTAGTGCAGACAGGCTCACTGTGGCTGTCAAGTTCTCAGAACATTGTCCAAGTCACCTCCCTTACTCTGAGCATCACCAGCTGGACAAGATCTGAAGAGGGAACAAAATTCCTCATGGAGAAGCCATCTATCAACAGACCCACGTATGCCCAATATGCCACGCCACAAGGAATCCAGTCAGATCACCATAAGATACATGTGGAATGCTTCAGCTATGGAATCTGGATGATCCCTACAGAAGGGCTGACACTGTCCTGCTGAAGTCAACACTCAGGAACATCGGGCATCTTGTAGAACACGTGGGCAAGCATGGCAGAGGCTGGGGAGCTCAGCGACCTGCTCCAGGCCACCTTGTAAGCAACAGAGTCAAGGAGAGTACATGCCCGTGTCCTCATCCTGGCCTCCCATACACACACAAAATTAACATAATGAAAGTTGCTGTAAAACTCTGCATTGCATAAGAGCATTTTCCTATGTAGAGCAAAGCTGAGGTTAGGGTCAGGAAGAGCCTTAACTCATGGTGATTCCCAAGTATACAGGACATTGTCCAGATGATCTCTCCTAATCTGAGTGTCATGAGCCAAACAAGGGCTGAAGAGAAAAACTCACTGAGCACACATTTGTGAACAAAATACAGCCAAGATGCCACTCTTTCACCAGTTCAGCATCCTCCCATGGGCTTTCTCAGAACACTTTGAAATTAGGTACTCAATAACACAGGCAGATTAGTGACCCCCTAAGATTTCTAAGTCTTAATCCTTAGATGCTGGGAATGTGTTTTTGATATGGCAAGGGGGAATTTGGGAGATAGAACTGAGGTTGCTAATCAGTTAATGTGCAGAGATCATCCTGGAAAGTCCAGGAGGGTCCCTTATCACCAAAGGTGATAAAAAAATTAAGCAGAGGAGGGAGGCAGATGCAGAATGATAATCAGATCTCAAGATGCACTCCCAGTTCTGAAGCTGAGCATGGAATCCCTCCGTCTGAAGCCCAGAAACGGACCACAAGTCAAGGAATGCAGGGGGCTGCTAAAAAAGAAGTCAAGGAAATAGACTGTCCTCTAGAAAACAAGCCAACCACGTAAACAGCTTCCTTTTGTTTAGGTGAGACCAATTTCAGTCTACTGATCACCACTGTAACGTGAGATAAATCTGTTTTACTTAAGCAGTAACTTGATGCCCATTTATTACAGCAGAAAGAGAAAGAAATGCAAGACCTGTCCAACATTCTTAATGTTCTTTTGTCAGGGTGGTCCAGAGTCAGTCACTGATGTTCACCTGAAAGTTTCTCTAACAGTCTTCATAACTATTCCTACCCTGAGAATCAATGGAGAACAAAATTAAAGGCAACATATAGTATATCCTGAGCATTTCAGTATTTAAGTGTGATAAATGTCTTTGTTCAATTTACATGTGAAATGTATAGGCACAAATGGCATGAAAGACAGATTAAAATTTACAAGAGTAGGTCCTGACTATGTTTTCTCTACGAAGTGTACTAAATATACGATTTAGAACTTTCTACAAGGTATTCTGTTGCCCAAATAACTTCCCCACTCGATTCTATCACCAGTTAAGATATGACACTATTCACATACCAGTTGTTCCAGACAACATAAAGAGATGGAAATAGTCTTCAGAATGTCACTCTCCCATGACTGACAGGCTAGAACAACCAAAAGCATTGTCATTCTCTCCACCGTAGACTATGAGGAAGGTCCCATCCAGATGGACCAGGAGGTTCCCCGCTCTTCATGAACTGCAGGTCAGGACAGCACCAGGAGAGGCTGATCATTTCTCACTAAAGCCTGACCATCAGTGAGTCCTTCTCACAGATGGCTCCGAATATTCTCCACCCTCCCTTTATGGTAGCCTCTGCCCCGGCTGTCAGAACCACCTCCCCCGAAAACTACCGCCTTACAAATCTGAAAGAATCTACACCTGGAAAGCAAGACCATCAGCTGCTTCCACATCTAAGAGAGAACCTGGCTCATGTTTGTGCCCTCAGGGGCCTGGCAGGCCCAGCACTCCCCACCATGGGGATGGGAAGGATGTCAAAATCCTACCTCTTTGATGGGAGACCACTGAGCCCTTCTAACTACCCAGAGGTGGTGGTGCTGTTGCCACCATGATCAACATTGTCTGTAGATTTTCCCAGGACAACACTCAGACATTACCACAGGCACCAAAAGAAAGGCAGAAGCCTCCAGCAACAAGTATTCTGCATTGAGTCCTTCTCCTCCTTTAGGTGAGCTTAAGGTTCTGCACCTACCACCGACTTGAGAAACTGCAGGGATACTTAAGTCTGTCACCACAAGGAACTACTTGCTGGTGAATGGTGACTCAGGGGGGTCCCTGACCTGCTGAATGATCCAGGGAGAAGAGACAGAATGAGAAGAGTTCCATGGGGACACTGGTTGCATAGTTACTACTGAGGAAACATCACTTCCCAGGCATCAGGGAGGTATATATATCATTTTCCTGCATAGTCTACGAGGTAGAAAGAGAAAACCACATTTCTTAAGTGCTCCCTAGCCTTCAACACCCATGGTAAGCTATGTCTCAAACAGGATTATGTTGGTGGAACAGCTCTATTGGCACTAACAAGGCAGTTGTCCCTTGTCTAGTCAGAAAGGAGGTTTGCTTTTCAGCTCTCTCCATGCACTGCACTTTGTCAAGGCTGGATGGAATTTCAGGCCAGAGGGCAGGCTGGGTACAGAACTCAAAGCCAGCAGTCTGAAATGACTTGTCTTTACAGTAGACCCTAGTTTTTGAAACTGAGATGAGAATTTTCCTGGCTCCAAACTATAGAATTACTCTAAACATGGTACAGCTTGAAGAAAACAACGTTCAGGATAGAACCTAAGGAAGCACCTGTCAGTGCAGAGCAGCTCATTGGATGCCTGGCAACTCTCATCAGGACCTGTTAGGAAGCTCCATCAGCCACTTTGCTCCAGGCCCCAAACTGGCCCTTATGAGATCCCAACTTGTGTTGTCACCAATTACTGCAAGGATACAATTTTGACCACCTATCATATTAGCGTCACTTCATGTGAAACAGCACAGAGCCAATTCTGTAAAAGTTTCTTTAGTAAGTTGGAGCAGACTGACAGCTCCCAGGCTCTCACAGCCTGGGAGAAGGTACTTAGCCTAACAGCACAGGCACAAACAGGACAGAATCCAGGAGGGCGGGCTGCCACATCATAAGACTGAGTGTTTACCTTATGGGAAGGTATCAACCACAGCTATCAGGATCACAGCCGCCAGCCAATGCCCAAGAACATTCCCTTATGCATCAGGTGTGAGATTCATGGGAGGCCCTCAGAGCTGCAGCATACAGTCTCTGGGTAGGGAAGCAGCCAGTGACATGAGCTCCATAAGGGGCAGGAGTGAGTCATCTTGGCGAAACCTAGGGACAGACTTAAGGATCTTTACAACAAAGAACACTCAGAGGAAGAGAGCAGCTATAACCTCGATGGCTCAAAGCACTGCTTTCCTAGTCATGTGTGTTCTTACTGCCTCTAAGCTGCAGAAGTAAAGAGGTAAGCCAAAGGGAGTAGTGCCTGCATTTCACTCACTCATTCACCCACCCCAATTGCAGCAGCCCCTCCAGGAAGGTGGAGGGTGGTCAGGACTTCAGGCATTTGGGTTCAGAGTCACCTCTATGCCCTTTACTTGTGGTTCAGAAAACTCTGTCCCCTCATTCTCAGAGCCACCACAACCAATAGGAAATAAGTCAACAGATCTAATGCAGCATGTGGGCAAGCAACGTGTGGATCTAATGCAACGTGTGGGCAAGCATGGCAGAGTCTGGGGAGCTCAGTGACCAGCTCCAGGCCACCTTGTAAGCAACACAGCCATGGAGAGTACCATGCCCATGTCCTCATCCTGGCCTTGCATACACACGAAAAAACAAATAATGAAAGTTGCTGTAAAATTCTGCATTGCATGAGCACATTTTCCTATGTAGAGCAAAGCTGAGGGTAGGGTCAGGAAGAGCCTTAAGTCATGGTGATTCCCAAGTATACAGGACATTGTCCAGATGATCTCTCCCAATCTGAAAATCATGAGCCAAACAAGGGCGGAAGAGAAAAACTCACTGAGCACACATTTGTGAACAAAATACGGCCAAGATGCCATATTACTAGGTGGCAGGAGAGCAACTGACACAGGCAGTGCCCAGTATCATAGGACAACCATGAGCACGGAGCTGTGCAGAATCTACTTGCAATATCCACCTGCAAATGTTCATGCCCCAGGGCAGGGCCTGTCCCTGATAATGTAGTCCCTGATGGCCTGTGCCAGACAGACAATTACAGTTATTGAAATGCAAAGCCCTTGAAGTGCATCCTTCAGTGTAGAGGTAGGAGCCCAAAACAGGTCTTCACACACGCATTCCTTCAAAGACCTTGCAAGTCAAAAGACCCACCTAAGTAAGCAGTTATAAATTAAAGGCAAGTACTCTAACAGGTAGAATTGATTGGTTGCATGTGGATTAGGGACAACTGCATTCCTTGTGAATACACAAATACCAAAGAGAGGAAAAAATTAGAAATCCTCTGGACTGCAGGGTGTTTTGCTCCCCCACAGTAGCAGGCCAAGCCTCTCTCTCCCCATATACCACTCAGTTCCTCCTCATCCATGAGCTTCCTGAGCTTCAGGTCAAGGATCTACAAAAGGTAGACCCAGTCTAAACTTCCCCATTCCCACCTCATCATCCTGGAGCACAGCCTTCAGAAAACAAAGACTTTCTCCTCCTATCAAGTGATACCAGGTCCCAACCTGAGCACTCAAGACCATACTGTCACTTTCCATTTAAAATGTTTCATAATATCAAGTTGATGTCTGCAGTTTTTCAGCAGGTACAAGTGTTAAAGGGGATGGTCTAGGAAGATAATTCTTTAATGGAATAAACCTGCTTCACTCAATATGCCTACAACCTTCAGAAAATTTCACGATGAAGAGCAACAGTTTTCTCTAGCAATTTTTCTTGCCAGAGCATCGGCTTCAAACCCATGGTTGAAGATTCTCAGCCAAGTCTCCCCCCTAAAGCATTAATATCTGTAAAAGAAACCTGTTCTTCCAAGGTAGGTAGATGATCCTTCTGACATCCTGCTGGAAGGTTCAAGTTAAGCATATGTCTCACTACAGTGCAATGAAGCTAGTCATATTACCCCATGGGCACTTGTAGGCTCCATACAGTAATCATCCTTACCTCACAAAGGTTATCAAGACAGACAAGCCAGGGCCTTTGTCAGTGTTAACTCTCAGATCACTAGATGAAAGCAGTCTGTATGTGTTGATAAAGGAACTGTTCCCTTGTTGCTGACATAAACTACATGTTTATGTCTAGGATAGTTATGTCTGTACTGAATACACAGACTTCACAGGAACTATGCCTCCCTCATCCTCTAAATGAAGCAAATATGTTCAAAACATATAAAGTGTATTAGAGACTGTAAGTCATCCAGAGATAGCTTAAAGGATACAGAATTATGTACTTAGGTTACATGCCTTTTATACAAGGAGCTTGAGCACTTGAAGGTCCTAGAACTAATCCCTTGCAATACAGGGCAAAGGGTACTCATTTTATTCTGAGGGTTTAAAAATGTCAACTGGACTAGTCACAAGCAGTAGAATCAAGGAACAAAGATCTAAAGGTCAGATGATACTTAAGCTAGTACCTCTCTCCACCCCAGAACAGTACATAGAATGGATCCAGCTAATTGGGAGGTAGATAAATCAATGTTATTCACTTATGAATCATGGGTACCCATGTGCTCTCAAGTTTTGGAAATACAGGCTCCTCTCAGCAGTCCCTCCCATCCTTAGGCTGCCTCCTGCCATAGTCCATTCCTGAATCAGCCTGCCTGGGGCAGATGTACTACGTGGGTAGCATCAAAGGGAGTGTTCAATTCCACTAGTGAGAGACCACTTAAGTCTCCTGTGTGGAGATACAGATAAGTAACTTGTCGCCAGGACCATCTTTTCCTTGCAGGAGTGGTTGAGCTTTCCATGACGTTTTTCTTCCAGAGTCCCAAGTGGCAATGAGCAATAAAGGAACCCCCAAGGGGGTGTTCAATTCCACTACAGCTCTCTTTAGTGCATGAAATTTTCTGGGGGTTGTAGGTACATTGACCTGAAACAGGTTTGTTTCATTAAAGAATTTTCTTCCTAGACTATACCCTTTAAAACCTTGTACCTGCTGAAAAAACTGTAGATATCAACTCAATATGTTGAAACACTTTAAATGGAAAGTAAGTATGGCCCTGAGCACTCAGGTTGGGACCAGAAATCACTACCAGCTACTAAAGGACATCCAACTAGGAAGGAAACCACACACTTAGACTTTGTGGGGAGGAACAGGACCTTCATCACTACTTTTGTGTAAGATTCTTGTCCTCACACAAAGGCAGAAATTCATCTCACAGTCTTCTGCAGAGAGATCATTCTTTCATCATTGATGTCATATTCATGCAAGATGGGCAAGGAGGAATGGTCATCAGAAGCTCTTTTTGACCAACGATTTTCAAGTAGCAGCAAACTGTTCACATGAAATGAAAGCACAAAATCCTCCCTAGACTATTCACGGGAGGGTCCTTTTAAGGCTGTAGTTATGTCACCAAGGTACCTTCAATGAAAACTTAGAAAGTAGGGTGAAAAAGGTAAGGAAGAGCAGCTGAATCCATGTAAAGAGGAGAAACATCACTAGTGCTAACTTTTCTTTACGTCAGTGGTTGAGCTTTCCAGGAAATGTTCCTTCAGAGTCCCAAGTGTCAGTGACAGATAGAGGAGCACCCAAGATATTCAATTCCACTACAGGTCTTTTTAGTGCATGAGCCACACAGGAGACTTAGATCACTCACTAGTTCGGGGGTGGGGGTCCAACAGCCAAGATCATATGCCAGGTAATGTACAGAGTTTGAACTCTAAGGCTGCATCTACGAGCCCAAGAGATGATCCAAGAAAAGATGACATCAGCTCACTTCTCCCAGCATAGCCACATTTCCTAGGAGGAAATCCCCAGACGCTCAAGACTGGTAGAAACAATGAAAACCAGCTGTGTTCAGAGCCCAACATCAATCAGCTTCCCATGGACTCCTCTGATAGGAATATTCAGAAAACTGTTTTGAGCCGGATGCAGTGGCTCACACCTGTAATCCCAGCACTTTGGGAGGCTGAGGTGGGCGGATCACCTAAAGTCGGGAGTTCAGGACCAGCCTGGTCAACACAGTGAAACTCTGGTGGTAGGCACCTGTAGTCCCAGCTACTAGGGAGGCTGAGGCAGGAGAAGGGCATGAATCTGGGAGGCAGAGCTTGCAGTGAGCTGAGATCATGTCACTGCACTCCAGCCTGGGCGACAGAGTGAGACTCAAAAAAACAAAAAACAAACAAAACAAAACAAAACAAAAAAAACCACTGGGCATGTGGCATGAACCTGTACTCCCAGCTACTTGGGAGGCTGAGGCACAAGAACTGTTTAAACCCAGGAGGTGGAGGTTGCAGTGAGCCGAGATTGTGCCACTGCACTCCAGCCTGGGTGACAGAGCAAGACTGTCTCAAACAAAAACAAAAAGACAACAAACCTGTTTTGGGCAGTAAGACCTACATCATTGTGGGGAGGTAGATTCCTACCACTGTGTAGGAACTGGGGATGTGTTCCTTGCTCTCCTACTTCCTGCAGAAAGGTCCCAAAGGCCCATTCTTTGCCAGCTTTAAACTAAGAAACAGGACTCTTGTCTGCTACTGAAAAACAGATTTCAGAGACCAAGATGGGGCAAGATCCAACTTCCAGTTAGTTTTCCCTGTGGGACTTTCTTACCCTATAGCAGATGACAACTTAGTTTCACCCTCAATGTGCCAGAACATCAAGATCAACAGTCACCAGCAATAGGATCCAAGATTAAGTCAGGTTGTGAAGAAGATGAAAATCCAGGGTGAACCTAGTTGAACCTGCCCTAATTGTTGCAGGACCAATGAGGTGCCAGCAGGTATCCATGTAGAAAATAAAGTCAGAACAACTTTATGTTGAAGTCTCCAATGCGAGACTGTCATCAAGTCTGGGGCATTTTACCATCAACTGAGCCCAACCTGACTCAAACAGGCTCACTGCTTTCTTTCTTTCCTAAGGAAGATATGCAATACCTACTACACACCAGGAGGAAGATACAAGTTCAAAAATCTGTCCCCATGGAGATGAGCAGCTTGCTATCTTCCTCTGCAAAGCTGTCCAGGTTCCATCGGCCTCACCTCTGGAGCAGGAAGTACTCACCACAGAGCACCCTGGACTCAGACTCATCCCTGAGGACCAACACACCTCAGTGGGTCTCCTGGCTGCATCCTCAACAGAATCACTGGCAGAGTAACCCAAGACACCTGAATTCTCAGACTTCCCAGCCAGGGAGCTCCCTGGGTTCACAGAGCCGTTTCTCAGCGTGAAGGATGAGAGGACCTGCATCTTCTTGCAGCTCTGCTGCCCAACGATGCTTCTTTCAGGGTCAGCCACTCAGACAATACACTAACTCCTCACAAGGGGCAGCCCTCGTGCTGCTTGTTTTCTTACTGTAGCCAACCTTCAGGAGGACTGTGACCCAGCAGCAGCAGGAAAGGATCTCTGAGAAAAAGCTAGATCAGAGAGAATACCTGGAAGACATGACCAACAGCTGCCTCTCCCACCTGCAATACGGCAATGCAGAGCTGGCTGTCAGTCTGGGGACAGGTCACCGCAGCAGTGCAAACATGTGGGATTGTAAAGGCTCCAGAGATCAATGCCTTTCCACCAGAGGAGTCCTGGGTGCCCAGAGAAGGCACAGCATTGTCCACAATAACCACCATCCCATTTGTCCCCTATCTGTGACAACTTATTGGTGCCAACGGCATCCAGAGAAACTACAGGAGACATCCAACCCCAAGCTTCTAGTGTTCAGATGGCTTGACGAAAATTTCAGGAGCAGCACCTGAATCCTAACAGCTTCAGAGAAAACACAGATGTATGTCACAACCTTCAACCTTGGTGAATGTCCCCTCAGCCTGTTACTGGAAGGAGGGCCTTGAGTGAAGGTCTCTGAAGGTCCTTGGTGTTTTGAACACAGAAACAAAGTAACAAAGGAATGAAACACAAATGATGCAGCAAAAGCCGGTATCAAAGTGAGGAAGCACCCACGGGGTGGGAGTGGGCCTTGGCAAGTTGGCAAGTGCAAAGTGTCTCTCAGGACAACTCAGGCCTGTGATGAATGGGACAGCAGCTCACTAATGGAATGTCGTGGCCTACCGGACACCTCTTAAGAATGTACAGAAGAAAAGCACTCAAGGAAAAAGCCTGTGGCTCTCCTCAAATCTCTGGAGGGTCCCTCTCTTTGGCCTCTCTGAATCACGTCACAAAGGAGAGGAAGGGGAAGGCTGCCCATCAAAGGGGCCATGTCTTGAAGTGTCAGACCACGAACACCTGCTTATACCCTATGCCAAGGAAAATTTGTAGTCACACATGATGTAACTAAAAATAACCACACCTTATTAATAAGCTGGCACATTTTGGACCGTATTCAGGTATACCTTAGAGCAGTTCACTATCTCAGGTACAAAGCCTTCTTGGACCAATTCACCAGGTCAGGGCATAGAGAACTGAAGTTACTGAGCCGGAGCAACAAGAATGAAAGACTGGTGGTCTGATTACCAATTACCAGAATGCCACAGCCAAGGAAGGAGGAGAGAGTTTGAAGGTGTGAGACAGGGGCCAGTGGCTAGGGCCTGTTACTGGAGATGGTGAAACAGTATCAATTCTTTATTCACCGACAAGTGTGTTCTATGATGTCTGCGTGTGCATCTCGCTATTACTTCCTATGTATTCTAAACCTCTATTAATAGCATTTTAGACTGTGGACCGGCAAAAGGCCATCCCAAACCCAGCTTGAAGTGCCCTCGATATGGACACACAAGTTCCAGCAGACCAGGTCAGAGGATGACTTAGGTATCCAGCATGGGGGTCCAACATATACCATGGAAATGGAAAAAGCCAAGCCAAACACGTCTGGCAGCTTCCACTCGATGAAGCCATCTGACATTGGCAAGGCTCCCTCCCATTATGGGAGTTCAAGGAAGTGACAGAGCGGAGAAGTCCTCCTTTCAACAGAAGCAGCATGAATGGTCCAATTAAAATGAGATGCACACCCTTCCCTATGAGCTCAGAGGATGGAGAGAAGCATCCCTCACTCAACTACATGTGCACAAAATATTTCACATACCATTTCCCCTAACAGGTAGTGAGGTGTGTGCAAATGAAAAGTAATAGGTGATGAACACTACAATACTCATGAGCATCTGAGAGCCGTTCACACGGATCTGAGCAATTGAGTGCTATTTTCAGGTACAAGGCCTTCCCGCACTGGTACACAGGTAAGGGCATGGATGAAATGAAGTTCACCGAGGACAAAAGCAACGGGAATCAGTCGCTATACGGACAGTATGAAGAGGAGAATGCCACGTGCAGAGACCAAGACTTTCTAACTTCCATGGTGCTCAAAGGAAGAGTGACAGTTGTGAATATCTTCCACAGTCATCTTAGAACTATCCATAACACGAAAGGGAGATCTGGCAAATGACGTAGTAAGCCTATTGTAGATACTTCAGTACACAGTCTCCCCTGTTTTGGGGTGAGAAAGCAAGATTTCAAATGATGAAACCTTCAGTTCAAGTTAGCCTCAGTTGACTATTGACTTACGCGGTTATCGCCTTCATTATTCTCAATGCTTTAGGAAGCACTGAGCCCATCCTACCCCTAAAGGGACATTCAGGTGGTATGATACTTGATTGGAACAAATGGGCTGCCCCAGGCCATGCCTTCACCCTTATGGTTGTTTTCAGGCAGCCACATCTCAGCAAGAGGCAATTAGCTCATCTGGAGGAGAAAATTCCAGTGACCCGGCTTCTAGAGGTGGAGAGGATGCTCAGACCCTTGTACTCACAAATACCTCAGCATTCTTCCTATTCTCAGCTCTGTGCTTCTATTATCAGAAACTCATTGCTAAGTATCACAGTAGGTGATTGTACTGGCCTTTGCAACATCTTTTCACATACCCAGTGTTTCATAGGCATCAGTTCCACATGCGTGAATGCTTTTAGGAGCATTATCTTACCCATTTGAAACAAACTCACACCTATGACACCAAGAAAAGCAATGAGTCAATGGCAAATATTTAAACCACAGTCATCCAGGAAAGGAAATCGAAACCCTCCAGAATATTCCACTCGATGTATACAAGAGATATGGTAGAGATTTCACCCAGAATAGTTTGACTTCATATTCCATTGTTTTCATCATAACCAAGAAACCAAGATGCCTCTCAGGTAACCTTGAACAGAGTGCCAAGATCTTGGTTAAAAGGCAGCAATCAAGCAGCTACAGCATTGCAGGAAAGAGAACGTGACACAGTCTCTGTCTGGGCAGGCATAGATGCCTCTCCCAGGTGAGGTTGTTTTCCAGCCAACTGAGCCACCTTCCATTCCTTCGGCATGGAAGATGTCGGAAGGCTGTACAACCGTGTATGAGGGAATGGGTACTCTGTAGGAACATGCAGACCCACTGAATCATCCTCAATCTGAGGCCTACAGACCCATTTACCAAGCCCAGGCCTCCTTTCATGAGAGTTCTCTTTGCTGGAATGGCATACCCCACCAGTACTTTTATCTTACACAGGTACCCTCATGGGGTTCATACTTCGCATTCTTCCTCTGAGGTCCTACTATACCCAGAGAGGGGGAACTTGGTCATAAAGAAGACAGTGGAGAAGAGGAGGGGGGTCACCTCCTTCTTAAGGGTGTCATCCCAAGCTCACATGTCACTTTCACTTATGACCTAGGGGACAGAATGAAATTAGGTAACTACAGCTAAGTGAAGGAAACCAGACCGATGTTTCTCAGGATTCAACTTGAGCAGACAGAGCTACCGTGAACGACTTCAGGGTTAAGTTCAAAACAGTCTCCTCTGCAACTCCTTCAGAAGATCAGCTATCAGATCAGGACCGACGTTGTCTGGATCAGGTATCCCTGGTTTAATAAAAGGCAGCTTGAGCAGAACTCCAAGGAGAGACACACACCCCACACCTGCCATCCCTCCTTGTGGACCTCCTGATATTGAGTACATTACCCAGAGCCAGGCTGCAGTGCTTTGGGGTAAAGCTCATAACCATCATTTCAGCCTGAGGGATTTCCTGTGCTTTTAAGGAGGCACTTGCTTGTGTTCTGATTAGACCTGCAGGTAGGTCAGCGCTTCAGACACATCCTGTGCTGCTATTTCAATTTGCCAAGGATCCAGTATGGAGGCAGTGTTTCTGTCAGGCTTCACCACCATCCATGAGCTTGAAGGTTTGTAATATTGAGGACAAAGCCTATTCTTTACACAAGAAATGTTTAATTCTCACTTAGAGTATGAGAAATGTAGACAGAAGTTTAAAACAGCTTACAAAACAAAATGGAAATCGGATAACTTTAAATCCTCTTCCCCTAAACACAGGGACAAGCACTGTTGGAAACGCATTCGCTGACATGAAAATAATCATGCATGGAAAACCAAGACTTCAGAAATTCATTCCACTCTGATGTGGGCCACAGTGATTTCTCTGGATATTTTCCTATTTCCCAGTGTTTTGTGACAGCAGAATGAAATAGACAAGCATGCCTCAAAGAAAGCTGCCCTCAGAGTGGGAAGGTCCTATGTAGCTGAGGGGCAACATCATGACAAAATTCAGGATCCCAGGCAAGGATAAAACAAGCCTCCCCCTACCTGCTTGGGGAAAGCCTAGAGCTCTCCCTCCCCACTCGCCCTGATGAGGCTTCTATGCTGGCACAGAGTGAGTGCCATCTTCCATCCCACCTGCAAGGCAGGTACCTGACAGCCACACCCCCTGGGGCTGGTGAGAATGGGTGACCTTCAGGGACCAGCAGACTTCTCCATTGATGGATCCTTGACAGAAGATTCAGATTCCCTCCCTCCTTCTCTCCCCTCAAATGTAGCTCAGGGCCCACGAGTGGCAGGGTAGCTCCTTAGTTACATGCTCTAGGTTAATGGTCACCTCTGAGAATGTGTAGCAACCAGAAGGTTCAAGGATCACAGTGCTACACTTTTTCTGCCATGCCTCTGAGGGGTCACTTTAGCTGAGGGGCAATATCTTGACAAAATTCAGGATCCCAGGCAAGGATAAAACAAGCCTCCCCTACCTGCTTGGGGAAAGCCTAGAGCTCTTCCTCCCCTCACCCTGATGAGGCTCTATGCTGGCAAAGAGTGAGTGCCATCTTCCATCCCACCTGTAAGGCAGGTACCTGACAGCCACATCCCCTGGGGCTGGTGAGAATGGGTGACCTTCAGGGACCAGCAGACTTCCCCATTGATGGATCCTTGACAGAAGATGTAGATTCCTTCCTCTTTCAAATTCTGACCATCCTCTCCCCTCAAATGTAGCTCAGGGCCCACAAGTGGCAGGGCAGCTCCTTAGTGACATGCTCTAGGTTAATGGTCACCTCTGAGAATGTGTAGCAACCAGAAGGTTCAAGGATCACAGTGCTACACTTTCTCTGCCATACCTCTAAGGGGTCACTCTTGGTCTCAGTGAACAGTAGCTGCCAAGGAAAGCAGGGACCGGCCGCATCCTTCTGAAAGGCTCTTGAAGGTCAGGCACCGTGCCTGCTCAAACCCCACGGTCCGAACATAGCCCATGACGACAGCTTACTCAACACGGCAGACAAGTCATCTGTACCGATGTTGTCCCATGATGAACACGCCTGTCAAAGTTACAGGAATAGGCCCCTCCTCTCCTCCTCTGCTGCCCACTCCTTAGGTCAGGAGCACCCAGATCCTCCCATATGAAGAATCAGAGGCTGAGTCAAGAGGCAGTTCAAGAGAAATCCACCAGAGTGCAGGACACCACACACCCACCATTCCTTTGTGCAGACATGTCTCAACTGTAAGGTTTCACTCAAAACTACTGACTGCGGGTGAAAATAACCCGTTTCCACTTCAGTGGAGGATTGTGTCAGAGGGAACAGATCTCTTCAAAGAGGCTGTTCTCTTCCAACCTTTACGTTCATTTGGTTTGTGAACGTGGGCAAGTCGTTGTCATACCATCTCAGATTCTAGAATCGGATTTATGGCCACCAATATGGACCATATACATAAGTTTCACATGTCCTCTTTAGGGAAGACTCATGAGGCACTGGTATGGGTGTGGAGGTCATTTCAATCAGCCAGAACAAGCAGCCTGTAAGCAGGAATGAAAAAAAAACACATCGAAGCAAGCCCAACATGAAGTTCGTCATCAGTGCTACGTTCCACTTGCGTGACTGGTGAAGTCACTGTTGAGGTCCTCACTCAACAAGCTAAGATAATGGGAAGAGAGACACTCAAGTCCCATTGAGGATGTATGCTTCCAAAATGATTCTCGTGTTTTAACACCATGTGTAATCATTTAAACCACATGCGATCTACACATTGAGGTGAGCCAGGCAATGTGAAGTCCAAAGTAATGACGTTCTGTGCCTCCCCAAAATTGGAGGTCAAGTGGGTCTTTTGTCCCACATTTGGGTTTGCTGTTTGGGCCCCTTTCCCCACAACACCTTCGTATGCCAAGATAATCCACTCAACAAGAGCAGCACTGGAGTCAGGAGTAAGATCCTGAGGGCCAAAGCCATACTACCTCAGCCCAGTAGGGGCTGAACTTGACTCATGTCCCTGCCGACTGACCGCAGGGCAGTCAGCTTCCCCAGGTTGAATCCTGAGGACTCATCTGCTTTTCAATACAGAACGGCAGGCTCCTCCCTGCCCCTCTTCCCTCCAGGCTCACAACCCCTGTATCTCCTAGCTCAAGCTGCACAGAGGACGTTAACTAAAGGTAGCCAAACAAACCCAAATGCAGAACAAAATACCCATTTGGCATCCCATTTTGGGAGAGGCAAAAGACATCGTTGCTTTGGACCCCACATTGTATGTGAAATCTTCCACAAGGGCCCACCAAAGGAACCCAGCTGTGCTAGTCTATGGATGCTTGGTGGTAGGAAAGGGGAGAGTGAAATGGTGCATGATGCTTCATGTGGCATGTCTGGAGGGTGCCACTCAGCAGCACAGGCCGTATGGCCAGATTTCAAAACACTTTCCCAAAGAGATGCAGGCAAGGCCCATTGCCTTAATTTAAACAAATGAAGAGATTCAAACCCATGTTGCCCTGCAGTGTATGCCAAGAGCATTTAATGAGCATCATTTGCAGCCCTCCCTCCATTGGAGCAAAGCCCCATAATTTCACTTCTACATGATGTAGACAATGAGAAGTTGCAGAGGCCCATTGTGGGAAAATTTGCAACTATGCCCAAAAGTAGAGATTTCTCATTCAACTGCTGTAGCTCTAGCATGGCCCCAGATTTCCACAGTAATCCCCAGAACAGGCAAAGGTGACCATTTCAGCCTTGTGAGTTTTGATCAGGTCATTGCAATTCTGTAACTTTCCCATTTGTGCACCTCATCAACAATTTCTAACTGGCGGTAAAGTTGCCCGTTGTGGGATTTAGGAGGGGATTGTTGTGCTTATGTGAAAAGCTATTGGTCTCTTCCCAGACAGTTTCTGCAAAGACAGTTCTTCTCATATTCATGCAAAGTGGAGGAAGGGAAGGGGTCACGGGCTGTGTCTACCAAGGAAGATTCCATGAACAGACCACCAAGAAGGAAGGGAATGCATACTCATCTTTAAGTCTCCTTTGGAGAAAGAACGTGAGCAAGCAGGTCGACTTCCAAACACAAGCTTTTGCCCTCTTCCCCTAGTCTTCAGATGTTACACCTGGAAGCAAACTACAGAAGTTGTTTCCCTCAATCTTAATAGAGTCCAGGTCTCTCCCTTTCCCACCATATACTTCTTTTGCATTTCACTATGTTCTAGTATCTAATTATGTGCTTACTTAGCAGTTCCAGGAGCTAATCTTTGGATAGACAGGCCAAGCCTGGAGGCCCAGCTTTAAGATTCGTGATGACTTCAAGGCAGCTACTCAGCAATCCCACCATTGAGATGCCAGCCCATGCTCCAGGTGGACTGAGACCTAAGAGAGCCACTGGAGTGAGACACAGAGAGCTTGCAGTCAGCACAGCTCCTGCATGCCTTCCCTATCAAGCTCTCCTTTCATAAGCACTTACCTTCTCTCCAGAAAGGCCAAGTGGCTACTTTGGATTGCGATCTGGCCAGTTCTCCATTACTAGTTTTGGTTAATAAAAAACCACTGTACCATACCTCAACTCTGACCACTGGCATCTGCAAATGTCGAGTGGCTGATCTGTGTTTGGTTACAATGGGAGAGCAGTAATGTCACCAAAATACCTTCAACAACCAAGAGCAGCTAAGATGAAAGTGGATGGGAGCAGCTACACCAACACAACAAGGTGAAATATGATTTGTCACTATTGCTTACTCATTGTAGGAGTGGTTTGAGCCTCAGTGAACGGTTCCTTGGAATAAAAAAAATCAAACGGCAATGAGAGAATTCCTAAGTCTCACGAGACGTTCATGCTTTGAAAACAGGTTGTAAATGAAAGACACTGACCTGGGGTGCTCACGTACCTAGATACCAAGTAACAGCCAATGGCAAGAGCCAAGAAACGGATACGGCTTACACCCCTCGGGCCCCACCTACGTGTCTATGGGATGATCTAAAAGATGACAGCTCCTTGCTGCTCCCAATAAACCTAGGTGTCCTGATCCCATGAATGTTCACATGCTGTGTGAGTGGAGGAAACTGAAGAGCAGGCAAGTTAACAGTGAACCCCACCGATTAGGGTGATCTGGACTGTCCATTGGCAAGAATGACTCAATTTTAGTCAGGACATCATTGCTTTGATACATGGGAGGAAACCATAGGGAAGAAATCCCTCATCTGTTTTGCATAACGGGCTCTGCTCTGCATTAAGAAGGTTATGAAGTTTTATGTCAAATGCTGTAGAAATTGGGTCACCAGTATTTTGGCAGAGAGCTGCCAAGATTTATAAACCACAGGCAATTTGAGGACCATCATGAAAACAGTAAAAGCACAGGAGGAAGGGAAGAATTGTTGATGTGTAGCATGCACGGAAGGATATGGCCCAGTTCATTTTCAAAGACGTTTTAGAAAATGATTTCTTAGCTTCCACAGAACCCTCAAGTCCAAACATGAAGACATTAGAGACTAAGTCTACAATGAAAACCTCACTACAAAGTATCCGGATTTAGATAACTTCATTGAATGCCACCCACCAGCAAAGGGAGAAGCAATCATCCAAATTATTCTAGCCAATATAAGTAGAAATATTCTCAGACTACCCCTTCCCTGAAGAACCAACTAAACTGCTCAAGACCCCAGATGCATTCTCAACATCCTCCACTCAGAGGCTACACTGCCCCAACAAGACTCCCGTTTCAGAGGGGACCAGGAGGTTCCTGATCAGGAGTTGTAGTCAACACAGCTGCTGGCAGAGGCAGCACACTAATCACCTGCACACAACACACACACACACGTTTTTCACGAGCAGCTGTGAACCTCCTCCACCCTGCTCTAGGGACAGCCACTGTTCTGGAAGTGGTCGGAGCCAAGAGAAGACACCGGCATGTAGCATTCTGAAGTGGGCTGAGACCTGCAAAGCCAGACCAGCAGCTCCTTCCACATCACAGGAGTAAGCTCTGGCTGATCCTTTTGCCCCAGAGGGGCCAGGCAGGCCCAAAACTCAGACAATATGGGGACAGGAATGCTTTCAGAATTGTGCCCTTTAAATCCTGAGCCCTTCCTGCCTAGAGAAGGTGCCATTACTGCCCGTGGAGCTGGACGCTTCCTCCTCTCATACCTTTGGAACAAATGAAACATCTCAGAAGCCTAGGGAATACTGACCACATACTCTACATTCGGTCCTTTATTCTCTCATGGTGCATTCCAAAGCACTGCCCCAAACGTCACATTTGTGGAAAGGTTTCCATAGCAAACTGTGACCCAGAAGAGATGCCTGCTTCTTATAAGGTTATCCTGTGACTCAGGAGAGGTCATGCTCTCCAACAGTCCAGATGGAAAAGAACAGAGATAGAGCCTTTCACAGATGTTCTAAAGGACATTGCCCTTGTCCTTTTCCCCACTAAGACTTACGAGATGAACAAAGCCAATAGACTTATCAATTTTACCAGAACCCATTCTCCAGGAAGCAGCACAACCAATACAGCACATCAGAGCCAAGCTGGGGAACTTCACGGTGGGCTCCACAGACATTCCAGGCAGGAACTAGAAGACCAAACCATGTGTATCTCTTCAAACATGTCTAGTGCAGAGCCTCTCCTAGTGCAGTACCTCATCCCTCATGGACTGTGCCAGAGTGGGACTGGGGACACAAAGGTTCTGGGGGTATATCAGAGGAGAGGTAGGAACCTGAGGCCAATCTAGATACACAGTTCTTTCACCCAAGGAGGCCCCTAGAAAGCAGCAGCCCACACTAGAAAAAAAAAAAAAAAAAAGAAATGACATTGGGTTCATAGATTTTATGAGACAGAGACAAGGTCTAGAGCAGGTATAATGTATGTGATTAGCCAAGGATGGGCCCAAGCTCTGTCTCTTGGGTGGGGGTGGGGGTGGGGGTGGGNTAAAACTTCATAACCTTCTTAATGCAGAGCAGAGCCCGTTATGCAAAACAGATGAGGGATTTCTTCCCTATGGTTTCCTCCCATGTATCAAAGCAATGATGTCCTGACTAAAATTGAGTCATTCTTGCCAATGGACAGTCCAGATCACCCTAATCGGTGGGGTTCACTGTTAACTTGCCTGCTCTTCAGTTTCCTCCACTCACACAGCATGTGAACATTCATGGGATCAGGACACCTAGGTTTATTGGGAGCAGCAAGGAGCTGTCATCTTTTAGATCATCCCATAGACACGTAGGTGGGGCCCGAGGGGTGTAAGCCGTATCCGTTTCTTGGCTCTTGCCATTGGCTGTTACTTGGTATCTAGGTACGTGAGCACCCCAGGTCAGTGTCTTTCATTTACAACCTGTTTTCAAAGCATGAACGTCTCGTGAGACTTAGGAATTCTCTCATTGCCGTTTGATTTTTTTTATTCCAAGGAACCGTTCACTGAGGCTCAAACCACTCCTACAATGAGTAAGCAATAGTGACAAATCATATTTCACCTTGTTGTGTTGGTGTAGCTGCTCCCATCCACTTTCATCTTAGCTGCTCTTGGTTGTTGAAGGTATTTTGGTGACATTACTGCTCTCCCATTGTAACCAAACACAGATCAGCCACTCGACATTTGCAGATGCCAGTGGTCAGAGTTGAGGTATGGTACAGTGGTTTTTTATTAACCAAAACTAGTAATGGAGAACTGGCCAGATCGCAATCCAAAGTAGCCACTTGGCCTTTCTGGAGAGAAGGTAAGTGCTTATGAAAGGAGAGCTTGATAGGGAAGGCATGCAGGAGCTGTGCTGACTGCAAGCTCTCTGTGTCTCACTCCAGTGGCTCTCTTAGGTCTCAGTCCACCTGGAGCATGGGCTGGCATCTCAATGGTGGGATTGCTGAGTAGCTGCCTTGAAGTCATCACGAATCTTAAAGCTGGGCCTCCAGGCTTGGCCTGTCTATCCAAAGATTAGCTCCTGGAACTGCTAAGTAAGCACATAATTAGATACTAGAACATAGTGAAATGCAAAAGAAGTATATGGTGGGAAAGGGAGAGACCTGGACTCTATTAAGATTGAGGGAAACAACTTCTGTAGTTTGCTTCCAGGTGTAACATCTGAAGACTAGGGGGAAGAGGGCAAAAAGCTTGTGTTTGGAAGTCGACCTGCTTGCTCACGTTCTTTCTCCAAAGGAGACTTAAAGATGAGTATGCATTCCCTTCCTTCTTGGTGGTCTGTTCATGGAATCTTCCTTGGTAGACACAGCCCGTGACCCCTTCCCTTCCTCCACTTTGCATGAATATGAGAAGAACTGTCTTTGCAGAAACTGTCTGGGAAGAGACCAATAGCTTTTTCACATAAGCACAACAATCCCCTCCTAAATCCCACAACGGGCAACTTTACCGCCAGTTAGAAATTGTTGATGAGGTGCACAAATGGGAAAGTTACAGAATTGCAATGACCTGATCAAAACTCACAAGGCTGAAATGGTCACCTTTGCCTGTTCTGGGGATTACTGTGGAAATCTGGGGCCATGCTAGAGCTACAGCAGTTGAATGAGAAATCTCTACTTTTGGGCATAGTTGCAAATTTTCCCACAATGGGCCTCTGCAACTTCTCATTGTCTACATCATGTAGAAGTGAAATTATGGGGGCTTTGCTCCAATGGAGGGAGGGCTGCAAATGATGCTCATTAAATGCTCTTGGCATACACTGCAGGGCAACATGGGTTTGAATCTCTTCATTTGTTTAAATTAAGGCAATGGGCCTTGCCTGCATCTCTTTGGGAAAGTGTTTTGAAATCTGGCCATACGGCCTGTGCTGCTGAGTGGCACCCTCCAGACATGCCACATGAAGCATCATGCACCATTTCACTCTCCCCTTTCCTACCACCAAGCATCCATAGACTAGCACAGCTGGGTTCCTTTGGTGGGCCCTTGTGGAAGATTTCACATACAATGTGGGGTCCAAAGCAACGATGTCTTTTGCCTCTCCCAAAATGGGATGCCAAATGGGTATTTTGTTCTGCATTTGGGTTTGTTTGGCTACCTTTAGTTAACGTCCTCTGTGCAGCTTGAGCTAGGAGATACAGGGGTTGTGAGCCTGGAGGGAAGAGGGGCAGGGAGGAGCCTGCCGTTCTGTATTGAAAAGCAGATGAGTCCTCAGGATTCAACCTGGGGAAGCTGACTGCCCTGCGGTCAGTCGGCAGGGACATGAGTCAAGTTCAGCCCCTACTGGGCTGAGGTAGTATGGCTTTGGCCCTCAGGATCTTACTCCTGACTCCAGTGCTGCTCTTGTTGAGTGGATTATCTTGGCATACGAAGGTGTTGTGGGGAAAGGGGCCCAAACAGCAAACCCAAATGTGGGACAAAAGACCCACTTGACCTCCAATTTTGGGGGAGGCACAGAACGTCATTACTTTGGACTTCACATTGCCTGGCTCACCTCAATGTGTAGATCGCATGTGGTTTAAATGATTACACATGGTGTTAAAACACGAGAATCATTTTTGGAAGCATACATCCTCAATGGGACTTGAGTGTCTCTCTTCCCATTATCTTAGCTTGTTGAGTGAGGACCTCAACAGTGACTTCACCAGTCACGCAAGTGGAACGTAGCACTGATGACGAACTTCATGTTGGGCTTGCTTCGATGTGTTTTTTTTTCATTCCTGCTTACAGGCTGCTTGTTCTGGCTGATTGAAATGACCTCCACACCCATACCAGTGCCTCATGAGTCTTCCCTAAAGAGGACATGTGAAACTTATGTATATGGTCCATATTGGTGGCCATAAATCCGATTCTAGAATCTGAGATGGTATGACAACGACTTGCCCACGTTCACAAACCAAATGAACGTAAAGGTTGGAAGAGAACAGCCTCTTTGAAGAGATCTGTTCCCTCTGACACAATCCTCCACTGAAGTGGAAACGGGTTATTTTCACCCGCAGTCAGTAGTTTTGAGTGAAACCTTACAGTTGAGACATGTCTGCACAAAGGAATGGTGGGTGTGTGGTGTCCTGCACTCTGGTGGATTTCTCTTGAACTGCCTCTTGACTCAGCCTCTGATTCTTCATATGGGAGGATCTGGGTGCTCCTGACCTAAGGAGTGGGCAGCAGAGGAGGAGAGGAGGGGGCCTATTCCTGTAACTTTGACAGGCGTGTTCATCATGGGACAACATCGGTACAGATGACTTGTCTGCCGTGTTGAGTAAGCTGTCGTCATGGGCTATGTTCGGACCGTGGGGTTTGAGCAGGCACGGTGCCTGACCTTCAAGAGCCTTTCAGAAGGATGCGGCCGGTCCCTGCTTTCCTTGGCAGCTACTGTTCACTGAGACCAAGAGTGACCCCTTAGAGGTATGGCAGAGAAAGTGTAGCACTGTGATCCTTGAACCTTCTGGTTGCTACACATTCTCAGAGGTGACCATTAACCTAGAGCATGTCACTAAGGAGCTGCCCTGCCACTTGTGGGCCCTGAGCTACATTTGAGGGGAGAGGATGGTCAGAATTTGAAAGAGGAAGGAATCTACATCTTCTGTCAAGGATCCATCAATGGGGAAGTCTGCTGGTCCCTGAAGGTCACCCATTCTCACCAGCCCCAGGGGATGTGGCTGTCAGGTACCTGCCTTACAGGTGGGATGGAAGATGGCACTCACTCTTTGCCAGCATAGAGCCTCATCAGGGTGAGGGGGAGGAAGAGCTCTAGGCTTTCCCCAAGCAGGTAGGGGGAGGCTTGTTTTATCCTTGCCTGGGATCCTGAATTTTGTCAAGATATTGCCCCTCAGCTAAATAGGACCTTCCCACTCTGAGGGCAGCTTTCTTTGAGGCATGCTTGTCTATTTCATTCTGCTGTCACAAAACACTGGGAAATAGGAAAATATCCAGAGAAATCACTGTGGCCCACATCAGAGTGGAATGAATTTCTGAAGTCTTGGTTTTCCATGCATGATTATTTTCATGTCAGCGAATGCGTTTCCAACAGTGCTTGTCCCTGTGTTTAGGGGAAGAGGATTTAAAGTTATCCGATTTCCATTTTGTTTTGTAAGCTGTTTTAAACTTCTGTCTACATTTCTCATACTCTAAGTGAGAATTAAACATTTCTTGTGTAAAGAATAGGCTTTGTCCTCAATATTACAAACCTTCAAGCTCATGGATGGTGGTGAAGCCTGACAGAAACACTGCCTCCATACTGGATCCTTGGCAAATTGAAATAGCAGCACAGGATGTGTCTGAAGCGCTGACCTACCTGCAGGTCTAATCAGAACACAAGCAAGTGCCTCCTTAAAAGCACAGGAAATCCCTCAGGCTGAAATGATGGTTATGAGCTTTACCCCAAAGCACTGCAGCCTGGCTCTGGGTAATGTACTCAATATCAGGAGGTCCACAAGGAGGGATGGCAGGTGTGGGGTGTGTGTCTCTCCTTGGAGTTCTGCTCAAGCTGCCTTTTATTAAACCAGGGATACCTGATCCAGACAACGTCGGTCCTGATCTGATAGCTGATCTTCTGAAGGAGTTGCAGAGGAGACTGTTTTGAACTTAACCCTGAAGTCGTTCACGGTAGCTCTGTCTGCTCAAGTTGAATCCTGAGAAACATCGGTCTGGTTTCCTTCACTTAGCTGTAGTTACCTAATTTCATTCTGTCCCCTAGGTCATAAGTGAAAGTGACATGTGAGCTTGGGATGACACCCTTAAGAAGGAGGTGACCCCCCTCCTCTTCTCCACTGTCTTCTTTATGACCAAGTTCCCCCTCTCTGGGTATAGTAGGACCTCAGAGGAAGAATGCGAAGTATGAACCCCATGAGGGTACCTGTGTAAGATAAAAGTACTGGTGGGGTATGCCATTCCAGCAAAGAGAACTCTCATGAAAGGAGGCCTGGGCTTGGTAAATGGGTCTGTAGGCCTCAGATTGAGGATGATTCAGTGGGTCTGCATGTTCCTACAGAGTACCCATTCCCTCATACACGGTTGTACAGCCTTCCGACATCTTCCATGCCGAAGGAATGGAAGGTGGCTCAGTTGGCTGGAAAACAACCTCACCTGGGAGAGGCATCTATGCCTGCCCAGACAGAGACTGTGTCACGTTCTCTTTCCTGCAATGCTGTAGCTGCTTGATTGCTGCCTTTTAACCAAGATCTTGGCACTCTGTTCAAGGTTACCTGAGAGGCATCTTGGTTTCTTGGTTATGATGAAAACAATGGAATATGAAGTCAAACTATTCTGGGTGAAATCTCTACCATATCTCTTGTATACATCGAGTGGAATATTCTGGAGGGTTTCGATTTCCTTTCCTGGATGACTGTGGTTTAAATATTTGCCATTGACTCATTGCTTTTCTTGGTGTCATAGGTGTGAGTTTGTTTCAAATGGGTAAGATAATGCTCCTAAAAGCATTCACGCATGTGGAACTGATGCCTATGAAACACTGGGTATGTGAAAAGATGTTGCAAAGGCCAGTACAATCACCTACTGTGATACTTAGCAATGAGTTTCTGATAATAGAAGCACAGAGCTGAGAATAGGAAGAATGCTGAGGTATTTGTGAGTACAAGGGTCTGAGCATCCTCTCCACCTCTAGAAGCCGGGTCACTGGAATTTTCTCCTCCAGATGAGCTAATTGCCTCTTGCTGAGATGTGGCTGCCTGAAAACAACCATAAGGGTGAAGGCATGGCCTGGGGCAGCCCATTTGTTCCAATCAAGTATCATACCACCTGAATGTCCCTTTAGGGGTAGGATGGGCTCAGTGCTTCCTAAAGCATTGAGAATAATGAAGGCGATAACCGCGTAAGTCAATAGTCAACTGAGGCTAACTTGAACTGAAGGTTTCATCATTTGAAATCTTGCTTTCTCACCCCAAAACAGGGGAGACTGTGTACTGAAGTATCTACAATAGGCTTACTACGTCATTTGCCAGATCTCCCTTTCGTGTTATGGATAGTTCTAAGATGACTGTGGAAGATATTCACAACTGTCACTCTTCCTTTGAGCACCATGGAAGTTAGAAAGTCTTGGTCTCTGCACGTGGCATTCTCCTCTTCATACTGTCCGTATAGCGACTGATTCCCGTTGCTTTTGTCCTCGGTGAACTTCATTTCATCCATGCCCTTACCTGTGTACCAGTGCGGGAAGGCCTTGTACCTGAAAATAGCACTCAATTGCTCAGATCCGTGTGAACGGCTCTCAGATGCTCATGAGTATTGTAGTGTTCATCACCTATTACTTTTCATTTGCACACACCTCACTACCTGTTAGGGGAAATGGTATGTGAAATATTTTGTGCACATGTAGTTGAGTGAGGGATGCTTCTCTCCATCCTCTGAGCTCATAGGGAAGGGTGTGCATCTCATTTTAATTGGACCATTCATGCTGCTTCTGTTGAAAGGAGGACTTCTCCGCTCTGTCACTTCCTTGAACTCCCATAATGGGAGGGAGCCTTGCCAATGTCAGATGGCTTCATCGAGTGGAAGCTGCTGCCAGACGTGTTTGGCTTGGCTTTGCCCACTTCCGTGGTATATGTTGGACCCCCATGCTGGATACCTAAGTCATCCTCTGACCTGGTCTGCTGGACATTGTGTGTCCATATCCCACACTTCCAAGCCTGGGATTGGGATGGCCTTTTGTTCCCACACAGTCTGAAAATGCTTTAATAGAGGTTAGAATACATAGGAAGAATAGCGAGTGCACACGCAGACATCATAGAACACACTGTCGGTGAATAAAGAATTGATACTGTTTCACCCTCTCCCAGTAACAGGCCCTAGGCCACTGCCCCCTGTCTCACACCTCAAACTCTCTCCTCCTTCCTTGGCTGTGGCATTCTGGTGCTGTTGGTACTCGGATACCAGGTCGTTCATTCGTGTTGCTCTTGGCCTTGGTGAACTCCAGTTCATCCATGCCTTGACGTGTGTATTGGTCCAAGAAGGCTTTGTACCTGAAAATAGTGAACTGCTCTAAGGTGTACCCGAACAGCTCCAAAATGTGCCACGTTGTTGTTACTAAAAATGTCCACGGCCTTTATTGATATCGCGTGTGATTAGTTTTTCCTGGCCACAGGGTATAAGCAGGTGTTCGTGTCTGACACTCAGGAACAGGCCCCTTTGAAGGGCAGCCTCCCCTTCTGCT
>NW_016803288.1:1522583-1585146 GCF_001698545.2 Rhinopithecus bieti
AAAAAAAAAAAAAAAAAAGAAATGACATTGGGTTCATAGATTTTATGAGACAGAGACAAGGTCTAGAGCAGGTATAATGTATGTGATTAGCCAAGGATGGGCCCAAGCTCTGTCTCTTGGGTGGGGGTGGGGGTGGGGGTGGGGCACACAAAAAGATGAGTGCTCTGGAAACCCTCTATGATCCAGAGACTTAAGCTTCCCACACAGCAGCAAACGAGGCCCGGATACCTCCCCTGAAACCCTTTGAGTTGACCTTGTCACCAACTTGAAGATTAGCATGCCCCCAATTTCAAGAAATTGGGCACAACATGAGCTAAACGTGCCATACCCCACTTCACCATTTTTTCCCAGGGCATAGCCGTGGGAGATTTAAATATTCCGCATGGTTACATTTCTCTCGCTCCCCCACTGGAGCACAGAAGTCCATACTCACTTCTACCTAGATCTTCCAAGCTCAACCCATCCCTAAACACACGGCAATCTTGACTCAGATGATCTCCAGGTACAGTGAGGTGAGCGTTTTACATGCAGATCATATGTTTTCACAGGTGAGTAGACTCACACTACTAAGTCGGACTAAAGGGAACTGAAAGATTTCACACCAGGAGCCACTGCAAGACAATGCCCAGGTACCAATCCAAGTGAGTGCCTCTACCTGAAAAGGAGGTGATGGTCAGTCAAGAATTCATATCTCATCCCTTGGTGACTTGACTGTGCTCTCTGAACATATGATGTGCAAGGTCAATAACCTCAGGCCCTTCTTAGAGTATGACCATTTTTTGTGCACACTTGAAAAATGAATAGAATGCTATAAAATGAAATGCTCTCTGCAGAGTCAAGGACCACAGTCATTAGTGGAAAGTTGCACGGCGGCAAAGTTGAACAGAACATCCCCACTATTGTTTTATCAGTTGAGATCCAAGGTTGGTATAAGAAACAGCCTGCAATTAAAGTCAAGTTGACCCAGCTGACTACAACGTTAAGACATGTATTTACATGAAATATTGTCACTGCCTACGTTAAAACAGCTCTGCATGCAGAGGAATATGAATTTAGGAAAAACACTTTTGTATCTGGAAAACTATCTCCATGCATCCAACGACTGTAACTTCCCCAGAATAAGACTTGAAGCTGAAAACATCAGATTCCCTTTTCAATCCAGTGTTGAACATAGCACTCTGGGCTCATTTCTTTAAGGTAGACCAACTCCCACAGCTTAGTTTCATGCTCACCAACTTTCCAGCCAGAACAAGGGGGGCTCGAGTGGAGTTCTGACATTCAGAGCTGCCAGCGAGGCACCTGGCTCACACCAGACTGAACGGCAGTGGAGCCTCCCTGAGAGATAGGCCCCTTCTCTCTCTCCATGCACATCAAATTTGTCTCATACAGAGCTTGAGCAACTTGTTTTCTCTGCCATCACTCTGCCATCTGTGAAACATGCTCCCCAGAACAGCACAAAACAGGAGCTAGGAGTTAAGACCAGGAAGGCGGGAAGAACAGTTTCCACCACGCTAACACCCCTGCACTCCTGCCCTTACCTGATAGGGTCGGTGAATCTCTGCAGGGTGACACTGGGAGAGACTGGAATAGATTCAAAGTTCTGCTCCAGTCTCCAGACGGGCCCCCTCTGCCCAGAGACCGTGTTGCTGCTGGCCATGCTGTGTACTGTCCCCACCCTGTCTGCAGCTGTCACATCTCTAGGAGGTACCTAAGGTGTCAATCAGGAAAGCTCAGGGGGCAGCTCGCTGCAACCTACCTGCCTTCACCCTTGCACTTCCTATTTGAAGGTTCAAGCAGCAATATGCCCCCAAGGGTAGGAAACCATCCATCTGCCAGGCACTATGGATAATAGCCAACCCAGGTGGATGCCCTTTCATCCAGGACCAGGATCTGATACACTCTGGGCAGAGCACATACTCCTCAGATGTATTCTCACACAAACCTTAAACCCGTCAGACAAAACCCACAGATCAACAAGTGTCCTGAAGCTACCACTATCTACAGGTACTCGTCCCATGACTCAAGAAGACAAGTTTTGGAAGATGATCCCCTGCAGACTAAAAATCGTGGGAGAGCCCAGGTGGTGCTGGCCTTGGGGGAAGATCCAGGCTTACAAGGAACACTGTCCATGGAGTCACCACTCAAAAGATGTTTCCAGAAATAAACAAGCTCGAATTTCAAGAAAATCTGGATGGTGGAAGACAGATGATCCCAAATGCTTTCTAGTAGAAATCAGCCCATTTTGGCAAAGAAAGAGTAAGAGCATCAGGGAGCCAAGATGGAAGACAACCTCCTCTCCTTGCCATTACAGGCTGGTGGGAAGAGGACCACAAAACTCACGTACACCCCCAAGAGTAAAAGACAGCCTAGAAATCTTTCCCTTGAAAGGTCAGTGTGGTGTCCAGTCCAGCCCTGTCCCTCCAATTCCACTTGTAGCAAACACAGGTAGACGATTTCAGACACATCCCAAGCTTCCAACTGAATCCATAGAAGATCCAACGGGAAGCCCGTCAGGCTTCACTACAATCCACGGGCTGAAGACGTGGCATATTGAGGACAAATTAATCATTTTTACACAATATTCACACACTTGAGTAAGAGTAAGCCAGTTTTTAGACACTTAGGAGAAAGGTAGCTGGTAAGAAATTGTTCCATTTACATTATCCTCCCACTGAAAAGTGCAGGGATTAGCCCAGTGTTGGAAATGTCAACTGACATTACAACAGTCACATGAACAGAAACCTAAGACCTCAGCATTTATTTCACCCTAATGTAGGCAGGAGAGGCTTATTCCTCCTGTTTCCATTGTATTTCCCACCACTTTCAGCACAGTGGGATGAAACAGACAAACGTGCCTGAAAGGAAGCTTTCCTCAGAGTGGGGAGATACTGTGGAGCTGAAAACCAATATTGGACACTTCAGGATCACAAGAGAACAGAGCAGTCAACCCTGCACCTGTCTGGGGAAAGCCAAGAGCTCTCCCTCTCCCACGCCCTGGTGAGGCTCTATGCTGGCTCACTGTGCCACCTTCTATCCCACCTGTAAGACAGGTGCCCGATGACCACATCCCCTCGGCTGGTGCAAATGGGTTGTCTTCAGCAACCACAGAACTCAACTATTGACACCTACTGACAGGACCTTGAACAGCAGGTGACAGTCCCGTTTCCTGACACCTCTGAACCGTGTCTCTCAAGGACAACTCAGGGCCTGTGAATGGGACAGCAGCTCACTAATGGATGTCCTGGCCTACCAGACACCTCTAAGAATGTACAGCAAGAAAAGCACTCAAGGAAAAAGCCTATGCTTCTCCTCAAATTCCTCTGGAGGCTCTCTCTTGGCCTCTCTGAATAACAGTCACAAAGGAAGCAGAAGGGGAGGCTGCCCTTCAAAGGGGCCTGTTCCTGAGTGTCAGACACGAACACCTGCTTATACCCTGTGGCCAGGAAAAACTAATCACACGCGATATCAATAAAGGCCGTGGACATTTTAGTAACAACAACGTGGCACATTTTGGAGCTGTTCGGGTACACCTTAGAGCAGTTCACTATTTTCAGGTACAAAGCCTTCTTGGACCAATACACACGTCAAGGCATGGATGAACTGGAGTTCACCAAGGCCAAGAGCAACACGAATGAACGACCTGGTATCCGAGTACCAACAGCACCAGAATGCCACAGCCAAGGAAGGAGGAGAGAGTTTGAGGTGTGAGACAGGGGCAGTGGCCTAGGGCCTGTTACTGGGAGAGGGTGAAACAGTATCAATTCTTTATTCACCGACAGTGTGTTCTATGATGTCTGCGTGTGCACTCGCTATTCTTCCTATGTATTCTAACCTCTATTAAAGCATTTTCAGACTGTGTGGGAACAAAAGGCCATCCCAATCCCAGGCTTGGAAGTGTGGGATATGGACACACAATGTCCAGCAGACCAGGTCAGAGGATGACTTAGGTATCCAGCATGGGGTCCAACATATACCACGGAAGTGGGCAAAGCCAAGCCAAACACGTCTGGCAGCAGCTTCCACTCGATGAAGCCATCTGACATTGGCAAGGCTCCCTCCCATTATGGGAGTTCAAGGAAGTGACAGAGCGGAGAAGTCCTCCTTTCAACAGAAGCAGCATGAATGGTCCAATTAAAATGAGATGCACACCCTTCCCTATGAGCTCAGAGGATGGAGAGAAGCATCCCTCACTCAACTACATGTGCACAAAATATTTCACATACCATTTCCCCTAACAGGTAGTGAGGTGTGTGCAAATGAAAAGTAATAGGTGATGAACACTACAATACTCATGAGCATCTGAGAGCCGTTTACACGGATCTGAGCAATTGAGTGCTATTTTCAGGTACAAGGCCTTCCCGCACTGGTACACAGGTAAGGGCATGGATGAAATGAAGTTCACTGAGGACAAAAGCAACGGGAATCAGTCGCTATACGGACAGTATGAAAAGGAGAATGCCACGTGCAGAGACCAAGACTTTCTAACTTCCATGGTGCTCAAAGGAAGAGTGACAGTTGTGAATATCTTTCACAGTCATCTTAGAAGTATCCATAACACGAAAGGGAGATCTGGCAAATGACGTAGTAAGCCTATTGTAGATACTTCAGTACACAGTCTCCCCTGTTTTGGGGTGAGAAAGCAAGATTTCAAATGATGAAACCTTCAGTTCAAGTTAGCCTCAGTTGACTATTGACTTACGCGGTTATCGCCTTCATTATTCTCAATGCTTTAGTAAGCACTGATGAGCCTATCCTTCCCCTAAAGGGACATTCAGGTGGTATGATACTTGATTGGAACAAATGGGCTGCCCCAGGCCATGCCTTCACCCTTATGGTTGTTTTTCAGGCAGCCACATCTCAGCAAGAGGCAATTAGCTCATCTGGAGGAGAAAAATTCCAGTGACCCGGCTTCTAGAGGTGGAGAGGATGCTCAGACCCTTGTACTCACAAATACCTCAGCATTCTTCCTATTCTCAGCTCTGTGCTTCTATTATCAGAAACTCATTGCTAAGTATCACAGTAGGTGATTGTACTGGCCTTTGCAACATCTTTTCACATACCCAGTGTTTCATAGGCATCAGTTCCACATGCGTGAATGCTTTTAGGAGCATTATCTTACCCATTTGAAACAAACTCACACCTACGAGACCAAGAAAAAGCAATGAGTCAATGGCAAATATTTAAACCACAGTCATCCAGGAAAGGAAATCGAAACCCTCCAGAATATTCCACTCGATGTATACAAGAGATATGGTAGAGATTTCACCCAGAATAGTTTGACTTCATATTCCATTGTTTTCATCATAACCAAGAAACCAAGATGCCTCTCAGGTAACCTTGAACAGAGTGCCAAGATCTTGGTTAAAAGGCAGCAATCAAGCAGCTACAGCATTGCAGGAAAGAGTACGTGACAGTCTCCGGGCAGGCATAGATGCCTCTCCCAGGTGAGGTTGTTTTCCAGCCAACTGAGCCACCTTCCATTCCTTCGGCATGGAAGATGTCGGAAGGCTGTACAACCGTGTATGAGGGAATGGGTACTCTGTAGGAACATGCAGATCCACTGAATCATCCTCAATCTGAGGTCTACAGACCCATTTACCAAGCCCAGGCCTCCTTTCATGAGAGTTCTCTTTGCTGGAATGGCATACCCCACCAGTACTTTTATCTTACACAGGTACCCTCATGGGGTTCATACTTCGCATTCTTCCTCTGAGGTCCTACTATACCCAGAGAGGGGGGAACTTGGTCATAAAGAAGACAGTGGAGAAGAGGAGGGGGGTCACCTCCTTCTTAAGGGTGTCATCCCAAGCTCACATGTCACTTTCACTTATGACCTAGGGGACAGAATGAAATTAGGTAACTACAGCTAAGTGAAGGAAACCAGACCGATGTTTCTCAGGATTCAACTTGAGCAGACAGAGCTACCGTGAACGACTTCAGGGTTAAGTTCAAAAACAGTCTCCTCTGCAACTCCTTCAGAAGATCAGCTATCAGATCAGGACCGACGTTGTCTGGATCAGGTATCCCTGGTTTAATAAAAAGGCAGCTTGAGCAGAACTCCAAGGAGAGACACACACCCCACACCTGCCATCCCTCCTTGTGGACCTCCTGATATTGAGTACATTACCCAGAGCCAGGCTGCAGTGCTTTGGGGGTAAAGCTCATAACCATCATTTCAGCCTGAGGGATTTCCTGTGCTTTTAAGGAGGCACTTGCTTGTGTTCTGATTAGACCTGCAGGTAGGTCAGCGCTTCAGACACATCCTGTGCTGCTATTTCAATTTGCCAAGGATCCAGTATGGAGGCGGTGTTTCTGTCAGGCTTCACCACCATCCATGAGCTTGAAGGTTTGTAATATTGAGGACAAAGCCTATTCTTTACACAAGAAATGTTTAATTCTCACTTAGAGTATGAGAAATGTAGACAGAAGTTTAAAAACAGCTTACAAAAACAAAATGGAAATCGGATAACTTTAAATCCTCTTCCCCCTAAACACAGGGACAAGCACTGTTGGAAATGCATTTGCTGACATGAAAATAATCACATGCACGGAAAACCAAGACCTCAGAAATTCATTCCACTCTGATGTGGGCCACAGTGATTTCTCTGGATATTTTTCCTATTTCCCAGTGTTTTGTGACAGCAGAATGAAATAGACAAGCATGCCTCAAAGAAAGCTGCCCTCAGAGTGGGAAGGTCCTATTTAGCTGAGGGGCAACATCATGACAAAATTCAGGATCCCAGGCAAGGATAAAACAAGCCTCCCCTACCTGCTTGGGGAAAGCCTAGAGCTCTCCCTCCCCACTCGCCCTGATGAGGCTTCTATGCTGGCACAGAGTGAGTGCCATCTTCCATCCCACCTGCAAGGCAGGTACCTGACAGCCACACCCCTGGGGCTGGTGAGAATGGGTGACCTTCAGGGACCAGCAGACTTCTCCATTGATGGATCCTTGACAGAAGATTCAGATTCCCTCCCTCCTTCTCTCCCCTCAAATGTAGCTCAGGGCCCACGAGTGGCAGGGTAGCTCCTTAGTTACATGCTCTAGGTTAATGGTCACCTCTGAGAATGTGTAGCAACCAGAAGGTTCAAGGATCACAGTGCTACACTTTTTCTGCCATGCCTCTGAGGGGTCACTCTTGGCCTCAGTTAACAGTAGCTACAAAGGAAAGCAGGGACCGGCCGCATCCTTCTGAAAGAAGGCATTGCTCTTGAAGGTCAGGCACCGTGCCTGCTCAAACCCCATGGTCTGAACATAGCCCATGATGACAGCTTACTCAACACGGCAGACAAGTCATCTGAACCGATGTTGTCCCATGATGAACTAACACCCCTGTCAAAGTTACAGGAATGGCCCCCTCCTCTTCTCTGCTGTCCACTCCTTAGGTCAGGCGCACCCAGATCCTCCCATATGAGGAATCAGAGACTGAGTCAAGAGGCAGTTCAAGAGAAATCCACCAGAGTGCAGGACACCACACACCCACCATTCCTTTGTGCAGACATGTCTCAACTGTAAGGTTTCACTCAAAGCTACTGACTGTGGGTCATAACCCGTTTCCACTTCAGTGGAGGATTGTGTCAGAGGGAACAGATCTCTTCAGAGAGGCTGTTCTCTTCCAACCTTTATTACGTTCATTTGGTTTGTGAACGTGAGCAAGTGGTTGTTATACCATCTCAAAGAAATTCTAGAATCAGATTTATGGCTGCCAATATGGACCATATATATAAGTTGTATATGGGCTGTAGTGCTTTGGGAGTAAAATCATAACCCATCATTTCAGCCTGAGGGATATCCTGTGCTCTTAAGAGGCACTTGTGTTCACTTCCTAAAACTGTTCAGCAAGGAGGCAGTTTAACCTTTTCTTATCAACCTCCACCTAATTCAAAGTGGAAGAGGTAGAACCATCATAAGCTGTCTCTAATGAAGAGCTCTGGAAACATACAGCTGCTTATGACCATCAACCCAAACCTAAGGACAAAGTTATCTGCATCCCGTCTAGTGGAAGTATCAGAAGAGACAGTGGTAAAGCCAACTATTCTTTAGAAATTGAACAGTAGGTAGAGTGATCAAGATTCTTTGTTTGGCCAACTGTAGTCAGACTGAATCTTCTTAGGCCCATCTGTGTACATCCTTGTAAAATCCAGTTTTAGCAAGGAACCCTAAGTCTGTTTTGCAAACCTCTTAACTTCTGATATCTCATCATGGTCTGACCTAATACTACTTGGTTATCAATTCCCAGTTGTCTATACTGTGTTCAGATTTGAGCCCATTCTACTACAAAACCCAGTTGCAGCAGTCCCTTACCTATCTCAGTGATGACATACAAAGTGTTTCTTACTGTGCTTCCATGAGCACCACTGAATAGTGTAGCCTCCCTTATCAATAAGGTCAAAGAAAATGGCAGACAGTGGCCAGGCCAAGAATATTAAGTCATAACACATTTGGAATATTCAGCTTAAGATATAGTACTAGTTAAAGTATAAACACTGCTATATTATATTAAGAGTATTTTACAGACATTTTAAAGGCAAGTTTAAAGATTATACTAAAACTTAATACAGTCAAGTTTCTAATTGTGTGAGGTGCGGAGGTAGAGATGGCAGCCCCTTTCACATGAGACAACTCTACTCCTGGGATGGATTAATGCTCAAAAATGATTGCAATAGAAATTAACCACAGTAATCATAACTAACCCCTGAGAAAATGTACCAGCAAATTTAAAAGTTTTATATTATGATGCCATGTGTGTTGGCCCTTGGGATTCTCCAGGATGAGCTGAGGTCATCTCACTGCTCCTGGGTCCCAGGTGCTCCACATCTGCAAAAACAGCAAGGACTAGCACTGCCCTCTCCATGCTCGACAGGAAGCACCTGCCACTCTGAACGCTCCCCCAGTATGGCATTGGGACTGTGCTTTGGGGAAAACTCGGGCTTCCGACGTTTTTAGTCCTTAAGAGACAATCTGTTGTGTGTCACCTAAGCCTAGGTGTTTGCCATGGCAACTGACAAACCACTTTTGTTCTGGTACAAAAGCAGTGGGTTGGTGGAAAAGAATTTCAGGAGATTTTGGGATCCATTTCTCCTGTTCCATGTCCTCTACCTCGGGAGCTCCCAGTGATTTTATCACAGCCTCTGTTGCCCTGAGATTTGCAGGTCCTGGGAGATGCATAGCTAAGTTGCCAGGACATCCTGGAAGCTGGGAAGTAACACATTGGTTATCAGTAAGTCAGATGCTGGTATTGAGGAAAGGCAGAAATAATTCCTGCCCTCTGGATTCTGTCAAATTTGTGAAGAAATTTTTTCCAAAGGAAAAGAACCCATCCCAGTAAGAGTGCAAGAAACTGCAAAACAAAATACATCTGAGGCCCACCATGGGAAGGAATCTTCTGAAATGATGTCAAAATGGGAGTTGCTCCAGTTTCCTGGTACTTGAGTGAAGAACATGTAGGTGGGTCTGGAGGCTCAAACTTACAGCAACTGTTGACATTCAGGGAGGTGGCCATAGAATTCTCTGGAGGAGTAGAAACACCTGAACCCTTCTCGGCACGCTTTGCATAGTCAAGCAATGACAGGACTAAAAAAACATGGTCTCTGGGTCTTGCTGTCTCCAAGCTCGACCTGGTGACCTTTTTGGAGGAAAAGGAAAGAGCCCTGGAACATGAAAGAGTGAGGAGACAGTAGCCATACACCCAGTTCTGGGATGCATGTACAGGTTTCTTCTATGGTGAACACATGCCATGGTAGTCTGCTGCACCTATCCGCCCATTGCCAAGATGTTGGGCCCCATATGCATTAGTTATTTGTCCTAATGCTCTTTCCCTCAAATCTCTGATGGTGAACCAGGGCCCCCGTCAATAATGCCCACATAATCCACACCAATATGTCTTCCCTAGGTAAGATTGAACAGGTCCACCAGAACTATCAGGTGATGAGAAACCTCATCTGGATCATCCCAAACTGACTTTTAGTATGATCCCCCATGTGGACATGCAAGCAACACACACACTGGGCAAGCAAGACTCAGAATGACCTGGGTCATATCCAGCAGTGGCCCAGATCATGGGAATTATCAAGCCACAGAAATGCGCAAAGCCAAAGCCAAGCATACCTGGCAGCAGATTCCACTAGAACTAGCCCTGGTATGGGTGAGGCTGGGGTGGGTGGCGCTATCACCAACTCTTACAAGAAGGTTCTAAGCATGTGTGTCTCTTAGGGCCAGCAGCCTGGACTACCTGCATAAAATTCTCCATGTCCTAGTTAGGGGAGGATTCTCATAAGACACATGTCAGGTGCCAAGGCCATTTCAGTAACACCACAGGGAGCCTGTAACTAGAGGCATGAGCAAGCAATTCCATCAAAATAGGAAAGAAAATGTAAGCCTCATCCTGAATGCTGACAAGTTTGTCCCAAAGAAGAGGTCCTCCAACAATCTAAGATGAGGGAGAGAAAACTAGTTCCACTCAGGAATCATACTTTAAAATACAGTTTTGGTAGAAATTCATGGTTGTCTTTCCAACTAGAGGATAACATCTATACACTGACATGAACTATGATGTGTCCAGTGTTCCCTACAAGGGACCATTCACTTTCCAACCTGAGTGTCAAAATATGTTGACCAGTCATAGCGGCAGAGTCAAGGCCAAGATCCTGAAGATGAAATGCCACTCAAGACTACCTCACATCCCAAAGCAGAACTTCTGTCCCCAGTGTACTGACCACAAGGCAATCAGCTTTCTCAGGTGGAATCATGAAAATTCATCCGTACCCAGGTTGCAGGAATTCAAGCTCCTCTCTGCCATATCTCTTCAGCATGGACAGCTCCAGTCTTCTCCTGGAGCAAACTGCACTAGGAAGGTTAACTAAACACAGCTAGAAAAATCCAAGTAGAAAACAGTAGATGCGTATCTATCATGTTTTTGGTGGATGCACACAATCCTCATTATGTTAGCACACCCTTGGATGTCTCACATACAACTTGAAGTGCAAAGGGAAAACTGCATTGGCCTAGAGCTGGTTGGTAGCAGGCAAGGGGAGAGTGCAGCAGTGCATGATTCACGCAGTAATTCTGCAAGGTGGCACCCAGCAGTGGTGCAGGCCATATCTGGCAAATTCTAACAAAACCTTTCAAAAGAGATACAGTCAAGGTCCATCCCTTCAATGCCCAAATGATGAGATTCCAGCCAGTGTCATCATACAGTATATGCCAAGAACATTTTGTTAGTACCATTTATAAACCTTTACTTGAACAATGCCCCCACTTCCAACGTCTACACTAAATAGACAATGGGAAACTGCCAAGGCCCTAGGGCTGCAGCTCCAGATGCTTTGTGCCTAGGAGGGAACATAGCACATACATGGGCTCCTGTCCCGGGCTGAGCATGCCTCAACTGCCAGCTAAGACAGAGCCTCATTCTAGGAAAATTTACCAATAGACTCAGGAGCAGAGGGTTTATTTGTTAGAGGTTACTGGTGGCCTCAAAAGATTTTACATAGTAATCCCCAGAACAGGCAGAGGTAAGGATTTAAGCCTCAAGAACTTGACTCACTCATGTTTGCTATTTTTCTTATTAGCACTATCCAGTTGTCAGTCAAGTTCTCAGCTGTGAGATTCAGGGTAGAACTGTTATGCCAATGTGAAGGAGATACTCGTCTCCTTCACAATACTGTTCTACAAAAAACTATCTTCCCATTTTACTCATAGAACATGGAAAAGGAAAGCGTTCATCATGAAGTGTGTCTGAAGAAAGATTCCACAAACAGAATAGCTAAGTCATACATCCCTAAGTCCTATTTAGTGGAAGATCCCAGTAAGACAGTGGTAACGTCGCCAAAGCACTTCAATAACTAAGAGTAAGTCGTGGAAAAGTGAGTTACAGCAGCTAATGAATAATCACTAGTGCTAACTTGTCATTGTAGGAGTGGTTTAGGCCACAAGAAAGGGCTCCTTGAATAGTCTGAAAAGGGAGTGAGAAATGAAGTCTCAAGAGCAGCTCATGCTTTAAGAGGTATAGTTGGTACACCAGCACTTTGGGCACTCACCTACCTAGTTACTTGGCTAAGAAACAGCCAATGGTAAGATCCAGAAAACGGACAGTTTAGGCTGAGGCCTCAATGATGGGTTTATGGGATGATCCAGAACAAAGCACTCTCAATGAGTCCCCAGATGCTACGTGAGTGTAGGTAATAGGACCAGCAATGCTCTGAGGCCAGCAGCAGTCTGCTCCCACAACGAGCTCTTTGATTGGGATAATGGACGGTGTTTTTGGAAAAGTGACTTAGCACTTTATCCTAGAAACCTTCTCTAGGATACATTAGTATATGTGATCAGGACATCTTGGCTTTAGTATAAGTGGAGGAAACCTTAGTGGAGAAAACATCTGTTTAGCAACCTCTATAACGGGTTCTGCAAATGGAGTGCTGCGATTGAAAACGTTTAGAAGATCAAAGTTTTTTGTAGAAAAATGTAGAAATTTGAGGATCAATATTATGAAAGTTGTCAGGACTTAGGAATCACAGGATATTCAAGACTATCATAGAACCGCAAAGCAAAACACTGGAAGAGTCAGTTGTCATGAAGCACATAGATGATGTCGTCTTGCTCCTTCTCAGATTTCAGAAAATGCTTTGACCATAACCTCCACAGAATTGCTGAGTACACACGTGAAGGCATTAGGAACTAAGTGTACAACTGAAATCTGCAAGGTATTCTCTGGGCCCAGACTGTTTATTTGGTTTCTATCCACGAAAAGATAGGAATACAATCACATCCAAATTATTCCAGCCAACAAAGATGGGAACACTCACAATTATCATCTTCCACAAAGAGTCCATTGCATTGACCCAGGCCACTAGAAGCATTTGCAACATCCTCATTCCAGACCAGTGATGCTGCTTCACACTTCACAGGGGACCATGAAGTCCCTGCCTCTCATGAGCTGTGGTCAGCACAGATCCAAGAGGCAGGACATTTCTCACCTGCACATACCCCCAAGTCAAGCCTTTCCACAGACGATTCTGAATCTCAACCCTCCCCCTAGTGGCAGCCATTGTTCTGCTTTCTGACCACCTCCACCAGAAAACATCTGCAAGTACAAATCTGAAAGGCTAAGGACCTGGGAAGCAAGACCAGCAGCTTCTTCCACGTCACAGCTCTGGTTCACGTGGCTTTTGCCGTGGAGTGATCAGGCAGACCTAACATTCAGACAACATGGGGATGAAAAGAATTTTAGTATCATGCCCCTCAGATTGAATATTGAGCACCTTCTGCCCAGAAAAGCTGCTTGTTGACTATGGAGCTAGGAGCATCTCTTCTTTTTGGATACTTATGGTAATAATGTAATGTCCCATCATGAAGTCTGGGGCGATTACTAGTCATTCATTCTGGAAACATTCCTCTCATCTTTAGGAGAAGTTTCTAAGCCAAGGCATTGTCCGACAAGTTTTCAGGGAAGTTCCCAGAGCAGATTTAATCTGTCACTATGTGAAAATACCCACCCATTACAAGGTGTACTAAGACTTTAGTCCATGTTCTGAACAGCCCAAAGGGACAGCAAGATTCATTCACTGCAGTGCCTAGCCGAGTGCCCAAGTTATTTCCCTACTCTGGGGTTTACCAATTCAACAAGGCCAGAAGCATGATTAAACTCACCAGAACCCATCTACAGACAGGACCTAATACACGACACCACATTCCCAGCCAGGTAGGAGATTCGAGAGATTCACTTTGGGCTCTGAAGACATTCCAGGCAGTGGCCAGCATCAGCAGACAAGACATTAATAAGGAGTTGGAGAGACAAACCATGTACGTCAGACTTCACAGGCCCATTCCTGGGAACCAAGCGAACTCAGTTTACAGTTTGCCTTCTCACCAGCTTTACTAGCTGGTTCATCCAAGAGGAAATCTCAAACTGTGATTCACCTTCTCTAACCAAACTTCTATTACCAAATGGAGATGCTAATAAGGCTGAGAACAATCAGGACACTGAAATGAAGAACCACCTGTAGAGCCGGGAGAAAGAAGGTACACACTGCACTGACCTCATCAACTCCCCATAGATGCCAGGCATAAAAACATGATCTTCCCCACCTTCACTGTCAAAGACCAGATCTCATGCAAGAGCCCCATTCTGAAAGCTAGGGGGAGAGTGGCTCTTCCCAGATGCATGGTCTTGTCACACAATGTCCTGTGTTGAAACTGGAAAAAAATTGTGTACACACATGAGCAGAGAAGCAAGGTCACTCACCAGGACTTTAAACAGGACATGTCAGATGCTTTGGAAGTGGAAAGCAAGTCAATGAAGCCCAGAATGTCATCACTGGGAATTGGCAGGAGATAGTTATGAGGTGATGAATGTGCACATCAGATCCCCACACATCTAACAGGCCTTCTTAGTACAACAACCTGAGTAGTTGTGGGCAATCGGCCTGCTGCCACAGAGGCATTAACCAATTCTCAGGAGGTGGACCCTGACATATGTTGCATCAGTCACACTGACAGCCTCATCTGTTAGACAAAGGTACCGAAGACAGGCTGCTTTCACGGTGGTACGAAAGTTTATATCACCTAAAGGTATAAACTATAATGGACTCATTACTGAGGACAAAGTAGCCCCACCAAGTCTCAGGATTGAATCCTCACCAGCTTTACCCCTAAGAGAAACTAAGATATGCAAGTCCTCAGGCTTCACAGCTGGCCAGTGAGGTCCGATTGTCATGTAGTTTGTTTTAAGTGCAGGATGAAGGGTTTGCACCTTCTGCCAACTCTACTGACCAACAATAAGTTCGTCACAAAAGTAGCCCAAATTTTCTCATTATAGCCATACCCCAGGACTTCTTAAGACTTTCTCCCCAGAAAAACAAAAAGAGGCTAATGACTGGACAATATGAACAGCTGCTTGTCCCACCTAGGACACTTCACTGGCTCAAAGTTTGGGCCAAAGGTTAGCTCATCTGACAGTGTCACTGCAGACTGATGGTTTCAGAATTGTGCCCCATGTCTCCAGCCTCCACCTGTCTGCCCACAGAAGGTGCACTGTTGCCCATGGGAGCACTCTCTCTGCCTATTTCTAGTGGTGCCCAAGCCTTCCAATGAAGATGTAAAGAAGTGGGGTCCAGCTCTAGTCTAACATTAGGTCTTAGCATCCTCAGGACAATTTTGTTTTTTTGAGATGGAGTCTCGCTCTGTCGCCCAGGCTGGAGTGCAGTGGCACGATCTTGGCTCACTGCAAGCTCCGCCTCCTGGGTTCATGCCATTCTCCTGCCTCAGCCTCCCAAGTGGCTGGGACTACAGGTGCCCGCCACCACATCCGGCTTTTTTTTGTATTTTTACTTGAGATGGGGTTTCACCGTGTTAGCCAGGATGGTCTCGGCCTCCCGAAGTGCTGGGATTACAGGTGTGAGCCACTGGGCCCGGCCCCCTCAGGGCAATTTTAAGAGTAACAGATGTCACAGCTTCAGAGGACATCCAGATTCAGTACATAATGACCTTTGACACAGATGGAGGTCACTTCAACTGTTAGAAAAAACAAGTGTTTCTCAATAGAACCCCTCTATCAGTTTATAAGCTCAGGCAAGAAAGTCACTACAAGAACTCACAGGATAAGGTAGTCACTTAAGGTACACAATCACCTTCAGAAAACTAAACTTATAGAGCAAGAAGGAAATTAAGTTCAAGATAGAGTTGATAACCTCAAAGACAAAGCAGCAGATGGTGGCCAAACAAGAACATGAAGTCAAAACATCCATGAAAGCATTCAGCTTAAAATATGGTACTCATTAAAATATGAGATAAATGGGTTAAAAATAGCTGAAAGATAAGAAAGTTCCTACACCCAAAAGCACAGAAGGGAGGCTAACATATGGAGGAACAAGGGGCTGATGGGTTCACTCATTCCTCTCATTTTAGCACTTAAGTGCACTATTGAAGAAGAAAGATTCTCAGGCATTTTGATTCAGGATACCACCCATGGTCATGGACATGTGGTTCACAGAGACTCTTCCGCTGGAACAGCTCATGTTTCTGACGTATAAGAAACATAATGGGACCTACTGATGCCACAGTAGGTCTGACTCCAAAAATCAGTAAGGCTTGCAGAAGGCAATGGAACAGTTCTTTCCTGTTATTTTTAAAATAACTTCCATTAGTATAATCCATCATCCCTACTAACTGGAATGTAGACATTGATCCAGAATTCTTTGAAATTCAGGACTTCGTAGAAGTTCTGAGGACTAACAGACCAGAAATATCCAGTGTTGAATTCCTGAGTCAATCTTGAAGCAACTTCAGATACTCGCAATGACAGGCAGTGTTAAATGTTATTTTCATTTGTAGACAAATCTTTCATCCAGCAGGGCTTAGGGATTAAGACTCAAGTATAACAATTTCAGATGGAACCCATAGCATCCAAAGAAGGGGGGCAGCACATGTGGCAACTACCCACTCATGAAAGTTAGAATGACAATCACAGGACACGTGACTATGACAGATATTGCTTGTCAGGAAAGTAGAAGGCTATAGTCCATCCTTCTGCAGAATCAAGTATCAAGGAGTTTTCCTAGTTGAACAAATCCCCCAAATTCAACAAATTCACCACAGGAAGGAAAAGCAGGGATGTTCCCTAAAGAGGATAAATTTATGTCAATCTTCTGGAAACCATGTTTGAAGCTCAACCTATGATCAGGGCAGAGGGGAAATGCTTTTTGTCAGATATTGGAACTGCCAGTGGGTCAGATATACACACAGCATTTATGTTACCAAGTCCTTGACCTTAGGTTTTCACCACTCAAAAGGGAGCCCACAGAAGACTGAAATCTTAAGGTCTGAGAACCATGGATGTGGGAGCCAGAGGAAAAGACCATGGTAACCCATGCCCACCATCTATGGTACTCATGCTATGAAATCTCCCTTGGGGTAAAAATCTCCACCAGAACACGTAGGTGACAAATCTCACTGGACCATCCTAATCTCTGGATTTAAAATGACCTCCATATGCATCCATAAGTAATGAGTCTGTCAAAGATCAAAAGGTGACCTAGTTTGTATCCATCAGTGGCCCAGATGGCAGTGATCAAACAGCAGAAGTAGGCAAAGCCCAGGCTACCGTGATTGGCACCTGCTTCCACTAGAGGAAGCAGTGTGTCATTGGCTAAGCTCCCTCAAATCATGAGAAAGTGATGTCAGGAGAGAACCAAGTCCTTTCATAAATAGGATATTAATGGTCTAAGTAAGACAAGGTACACATACTTCTTACCAGCTCAGAGAATGGCTAGGAGCATCCCTTACACAACTACCTATAAGAAAATATTTCAAGTCCCATTTCTCCATAATGGAAGAGTGGGGCACGTGGCAATGAAAAGCAAGAGGCAGTGGGTATCACTCACAGGAGTGAGGATCAGAAGCTTCTAGCCTCAGGGAAGATGACAGGAAGTATGAGGAAGGTTTCTTCACTAAGCTCAAGGTCGGGAAGTCAGTTGGCTGGGCCTTAGGTCCTGCGCCCTGAGGCAGGGAGCTCCAGTACCGAGATACTGGGGTTGCTGAGGGGCCTATCCTCTGGGCTTGGAACCAAATCTAACTGCCTTCTGCTCCCCCATATGGTGGAGAGAAGGAATGGAGGAAAAGCTGCCCTCAGGCAACAGGACACTGGCATAGCCTGGCTCCTTCGGGTTTAATGGTTTCAACAGCATCAATGGAGCACACATGGAGCTTGAAGAATAAGCAGCAAGGGTTTTGTATTCTAAGCTTTGGAGTTTTATGGCTCTAGCTACATCTGCCTTACAATAGCTCAGCCATTTGTCTATCAGCACCAGGCATCAGATGATGGCAAATTCAGATTCTAAGGAAGGCAGCACTGTTTTCTTGCCAACAAGTAAAGAACAGTGGTCAGTGTGCAAAGTGGAAGAAGCGCATGTGGCTGCCTTGTGAAAGCACTCAAGGTGAGAGGCTGCAACCACAGTGCTGTGTTCAGACTTAATGGACACGAGGGTAAAAAGGCATTTATATCAGAATACTGATGCTGCCTGATGGGGGAAGAGTTTCAGGGAGATTTGCTGAGTCATGTTTCCCTTACAACACACAACTTTGCTCAGAAGACACTCCTGAAGTTTACCTTTTGTAACATCAGAAATTCCTGAGTGGATTTCAGCATCATGCTCGTGGCTACAAGTTTCATGAGCACGATAGCACCAAAACACCCACTATGCATGTGGGCTGGAGTAGTATCAGACAACTCATTTCCAAACTGGCTACAGTGAGGTCCCAGCACTACCTTCTCTGATAATGTATCATATGTGATTCTTTCCTGGATGCCTGTTAGTTCCCAACATAGACATTCTATACCTCATGCTTTCATGTTCAATTCCTTCAGCCCCTCTGAAGGTTTCCTCTCCCAGAGGGAAGGATCAACATCCATGCTTCATGTCCACATGATCAGCATCACCACACCTGTGGACAGAAGGATGATTGAGCATGCAATACCAAGTCATAGTCAATCTGCCTTCCCTTCACAGCCCTACCCAGCAGTTCCAGCCACCTTAGACCAATAACCTGGTCCACAACCCAAACCCCTGTGCCAGCACACAAGGAAAGTCACTGAGATCTGGGACCCAGGAGGAAAAAATGTTAAACGTCATGGAGAGATTCATGCTCTTCCTGGGAAATACAAGCCCATATTGTGGCACACTCTGCTTGGATCAGGTCAGGCTCCATCAGAACTGTTTCAGGATAAGTGGTAGAGGCATTGCAGTCAAGATCCTCCAAGGTTGTCAACCTGACCCCCAGAGCAGTTCCAGGCCTTCAGAGATAAGGTGGCTGTCCTGAGCAGTGTAGAACATGTGGACATTCTGCTCTTGTTGGGGTTCATGACACAGGACAACCCAGCATTGTGACTCAGTGGTGTGAAGGCAGCTTCTACAACTACCTGCATGTCCAGGGGACCAAGTTTCAGACATTCCAGCTAATTGACATTGCCTGGCAGGCAGCTCAGGCAAGGGACTAGTTGCATGCAGAGATCATCCAGAGAAAAAATTCAACCTATTTCTCCATGAAGGCCTAATGGTGCAAACTGGAGACACTTTGGTTTGGCAACAGTGAAGTCACACTGGAGACATTCTCAGCAGGTTGAGGCTAACCCACAGGCAATGGCCCCAGAGGTGATCCGAATGTAGGGTAAAAACTCACTCAGCTTCCAGTCCCATGTCAATGCCAATGGCATCTCATTTTATGAGCTGATGGGAGGGGTGCTTCCTTTCACCCACATCAACAACCCAGATCATATCATCTTCTTGATAGGCTGAGGGTATCCCCCCATTCCTAGATCTTAGCAAGATATACAAAACTGCCCAAAAGCAATGAAGAGGCTAGTAGCCAACTAAAAAAAGCCTCTGAAAAACACCAGCTTTTCCCGATGAGCCAACTGCATTGACCAAGACCACTGCATGCATTCAACATCCTCAGCCCAGAAAGGCTTGCTGTTCTGACAGGCCCCATGCTTCAGAGGGGACCACAAAGACTTGAGCTGAGATCTCATGAGCTGAGGTCAGCACAGCTGCCAGCAGAGAAAGACCATTTCTCACCTCCAGACACAGTAAGGTGTTTCTCCACAGACAGTTCCCACCTCAACCCTTCCCTAGCAGCACCCATTGTTCAAGTTTCCCAACCACCTCCATCAGAAAGTATTTCTAAGTATGAATCTGAAAGAAGCTAAACCTTGAAGCCCAAGACCAGCAGCTGCTTCCACATTACAAGAGTGCTCCGGCTCATGCTCTCACCCTACAGTAGCCAGGCAGGTCCAGCATTAAGACATGCTGATGGGAATGACTTCAGATTTCTGTTCCACGGATTAAAGAATCCTGAGCCTTTTCTGCCCAGAGAAGGAGCAATTGTTGTCCATAGAGCTGTAAGCTTATCTTTCAATGTTTGCTACGAATCAAACATTCTATCATAAAGTCTGGATAGTACTGATTATTCATATTATCATTTTCTTCATCAGGGTGAATTATGAAGCCTCTACTCCAGAGTTTCCCTGAAGTTTCCAGAACAGATTTAAGTCTTGCAACATGAAAACAGCTACTTTACAAAGTATACTGACATTTAGGAGACTCAAAGCTCTGAATAGTTCAGGAGGAAATAAACAGTTACAGAAAAAACAGCCTTTCGCTGAGGTTACCAGGACCGTGCCTAAATTTCCCCACTCGGGTTTAACAAATGAACACGGCCAGAACAGTAATCAAACTCACCAGATTCCACACGAAAACAGGACCTAACACAGCCAAGTGCACCACATCTTCAGCTGAGCTAGAAGAAAGTCACTGCAAGCTCTATAGACATTCCAGACAGAGCCCAGTATCAGAAGATCAGCCATGAACAGAGCAGGAAAGACAAATCACGTGTTTCTGGCTTCAAGCACAGGTCCAATGCAGGGCCTCTTCCCTAAGGTACATCATCCTGATGGACTGTTCCAGAAACAGGAGTGGGACTGGAGAAAAGCAAATGTATCACAGTATATTCAGAAAAGCAGCAATCTCAGATAGGTCCACATGTGTTTACTCAAAGCTGCCTCTACAAAGCTGCTGACCCACCCAGAGTATAGAAGAGAGGCCCTTGCACCTATAGATTGATAATCAAGGCAAGGTCTAGAGCAGGTACAATGGGTTTTGGAAGCCACGGATTAGGACCAATCTCAGTCCACTGAGATACATGAATAAGAGTCCTAATACCCCTCTGGAGTACAGTTTTGAGCTTCTACACAGCGGCATAGCCTCTCCCTTTCCCCATATTCCTGAGTCCAACTCGTCAGTGATTTGAAGCTAAGCACACTCACAGAAATGTGGAGAGCAGACTAGAAAGTCCACATCTGAGAACCCAGTGTGTGAAAGCTATGGGAAGAAAATCTGTATGGCCTAAATTCACCTAAATTGTCTTATGAATATCTGCAGGGCAAATTGAAGCAGAAATTTCTTCCAGAGCATCAGGAAGGTACAAAACCTCCCTGGACAATCTGAAATACTTTGACAGAAACGAACTCATTTCAACACAAAAAATAAGACCATCAGACACCCAAGCTAAAGGGCAACCTACTACACTTAGATTCACAGAATGAAGAGCACAAAACCCACGTAGACCTCTGTGGGCATGGGAGACAGCCTCAGAAGCCTTGGTGGGTCAGTGCAGTGTCCATTTCAACCCCATACCTCTGATTAGACCTGCAAGGCAACACGGATTATTTCAAATACATCTCATTTCCTTCCGATTCAGGCCTCGGAGGACCCCAAGGGAAGTGGATATCATGGGTCACTATAATCCATGAGACTGAAGTTGAAATATAGAAGGCAGAATTAAAGTTACCTTTTTTTTAAGCACGAGCTATGGTTCTTTCAAAATTGTACAAGCTGTCAGTATCATCTGCACATGAGCAATTTAGTCTTGCAGAGGAGTGAGAAATTTAGGTCTTTTCCCTAAACAGTAAGATAGTGAAGACTATTACTCATTAGTGTCAGTGTATTAAATGATATTAAAATACTCAAAGAAAACTAAGACCTCAGCATTCATTCCCCTCTGGTTGCTAGATAGATGGTCAATTTCTCCCCGACTAGGGATCAAGGTTCAGATCCTCCAACAATCTAAGATGGAGGAAAATAACATGTCCCACTGGAGTTATGCTCTGGAAAAATGGTTCCAGCAGAAATTAACTTTTCAAAATATAGGATGACCTCCACCCACTGACATGGACCAGGAAATGTACAGGGTTTCCTACAAGAGACAATTCACTCTTCATCTTCAGTGTACAAAAGTATTTAAGTTGAGCACTCATAAGCAGTACATCTGGAACAAGATCTTGGAGGTCAATTTTAACTTAAGCTTACACCTTATAAAAGTAACAGGGAGGGGAGGCCTCACCCTTTTAAAGGCATGACCCTGAAAGGTCAGACATGACTTCTGCATTTACTTCATCAAGAAGTAATGTGACCATAGCTTATCCGAATAGCAGACAAATAATATATCATTGAATTAAACTACAAGGAACTGTGACCCTGATAGTGGAAGCTTCAGAAATGCTGGCTTCTTCTCTGCTGCCCACTTCACAGGTTACTGACCCTCTACACCCTCTCTCCTGTACAAGGCAGTAGAGGCCAGATGAGCAAAGAGGCGTCTTAGGACACCACCCATTCATCATCCTTCTTGCAGTCATGGCTGAATTTTGAGGATTCACTTAGACTACTCTGCTATGATTTCAAGAATGTACCACCTGATATTCTTTGGCTGTGTCTGCACCAAAATCTCATCTTGAATTTTAATCCCCAGGTGTTGAGGGAAAGACTTGGTGGGAGGCGATTGGATCATGGGGGTGGTTTCCCTCATGCTGTTCTTTTGATAGTGAGTTCTCATGAGATCTGATAGTTTTTCTGATAGTTTTAAGGGACTCTTCCCCTTCTCTCATGCTTCTCTCTCCTGCCACCAGGTGAAGGTGGTTCTTCGCTTCTCCTTCCACCATGATTCTAAGTTTCCTGAGGCCTCCCCAGCCATGCTGAACTGTAATTAATCTTTTATAAATTATCCATTTTCAGGCATTTCTTTATAGCAGTATGAAAATGAACACATCATTTTCACTTTAGTGGGGATTGCTGTGTGTGTGAAGACAGAACAGTTCTCTTCACAAATACTGCCTTCTAAAAGACTCTTCTCTTTTGTCTACATTATTTTCATTCAGTTTGGGAGGCAGGGTGTGTGGTGATATCAGAAAATGTCTCTGACAGGAAGGAATTCTAGAACATCCAGCCATTAGGGCCAGCCACCTGGACTATCAAAATCTTCCATGTCCTATTGAGGGGATGATCTTCATGAGATATCGGTATGGTGTCAGGTCTTTTACAATACAGAAAGAGAGCATCTATAACCAGAGGGGAAGACCAGCTACATCAAAAGGGAAAATAAAATGAGGCTCATCACCAGCACTAACTGCTTAGTTGTGCAACTAGTTCAGGTCAAAATTCAGGTCGTCCTTAAAAATCTAAGATGGTGAGACAGAACAACCCATTGGAGTGTCACACTTTCAAAAATGGTTGGGGGAAAACAAGCCACACAGTATATTGTGTTATAGACTAGAGGATGTTCTCTACACACCAATATGCACCAGAAACTGTACACGGTTCTCTGCAAAGGAGCACTAGCTTTTCTTCCCAAGTTCACCAGGACATCCCATTGACCAGTCACAGCAGTAGAGTCAGGGAACGAGATCCTAAAGGCTGGTGCCATTTCATCTGGACCTCAGTGTATAGAACTTACGTCCCCAGCTTACTGACCATGGGGCAATCAATTTTCTCAGACTCAATCATGAGGACTCGTCTACCCTTACATTATAGGAATGCAGTCTCCTCTCTGCCATTCCTTCTCAGGACTTACAACTGTGTTCCAGTCTAGAACACAATGCACAGGGAGATAAACTAGAAGTGTTCAAAACAAATCCAAGTGCGGGTAAAAACATCACATGACCACTGGTCATAGCAGCGAGAGGAAATTAATGCCCATTTCAAGCTTTCTCAAGGTTTTACATTCAGAAAAAGTCAGACTAGGTCATAGAGGTTTAGTTTACATTTCAAATATTGGGTCTCCTAGTCTGAGTAATTCTAATCATGAAAAAAACTAGCAAATAGTGGTTTCTCTACTTAACATCGCAACAGAGGTTAAAGAATGTTGAGTCTGTTTCAAATGTGTAGTGAGAAATGCCATGGAATACTCAGATTGCAACTTAAGCAGGATGTATAGAATATTCAGAAATTTTCTAAGTATACAATTAAAAACGTTTCCCAAAAATATTCTGGTTTTACCACTAATTCAGATAAAGACATACCAATCATATGCACAAGCAATGCAATCGACTCAGAACCGGACACATTCACTGTTTTTCTACAACTCACAGTGGAGCACTGGGGCTGTTCATGAGCTGTAGGTCAACATCACTTCCCAGTGAGGCAGAACGACAGCACTCTTCCTGACAAACAGCTCTGAACATTCTCTACCCTACTGGCTCTTAATGACCTCCTCAAATCAAACAAGTGGGGAAGTACAAGTGTCAAGGGACTCAGACCTGGAAAGCACAAGATCAACACCTGCTTCCATCTCACAGAAGAGCCCCAGCTCGTATCTGTACCCAGGGGCGCCTGGCAGGCTGTGCACTCCGAACTGTGGCAAAGGCCAGGATTTCAGAGTCCTGCTCTGCATTGGAGACTGACCCCTTCTTGCCCAGAGGTGGTGCTGTGTGGCCATGAGTGCTGCCACCAGGTCTTCTACAGGGCAAGAACCATGGGTGGTACCCCCAAGGCATCAAAATAAAAGCAGAAGCTTCTAGCACCATGCTTTCATTAATTCAGTTCATCACCATCTCTGGGTGGGTTTCCAAGGAGCTGTACCAACCTGAGAAACTGCCAGAACAGATTTAACTGTTACTGAGGAACTACTGGATCTTTATAGGTGAAAGGTGATTTAGAAGAGTTCAAGATCTAACAATCCAAGAGGAAGAGTGACAAGCTCCATGGGGATACAGGTTACAGTTAATATTGAGGATACATCACTTCTCAATCAGGGAGTGGTCTCCTCCTCCTGTGGGGTCTACTAAGAAAGAAATAATGTTTCCTCAGTGCTCCTTAGCCTTCTATACCCACAGTAAGCAGGGGTTACTCAAGGCAGCTCCTTCTGGTCTAGTCATAGAGGGGTTTTGTTTTCAGCTCTCTTCATGCACAAGTACCTCAAGTCTGACAGAATTGAAGGTCAGAGGATGGATTGAATACAGGATTCAGCGCAGGCAGCCTGCAAGAACAGGGAGTTCAGTCAACAACAAATTCCATTTCCAACGTGGGTGGTCAGAAGTTAGCCTATGACAGGCAATGGGATCATCCTGCACATCTGAAGCAAGGCAAAGGGGAGACTCTTCCACGGCTAAAATCTTCAGCACCTGATCGTCTACCACCAGGGTGGAAGGAACCACATCTTCAGCCACATCCCTTTGATCATCCAGTTATTTCATCCTTATAGCTAGCAGCTGCAAAAGGCCAGGCTGCAGCTCCTGCAAATGCAATACCACACGCAGGTGCATAAACCCTCCAGGACACCTCTGGCTCCTGGAGGACCAGAGACAACAAACGGGTTGAAGTTCCTGGAGGAGCTGCTTGCATGGCTGATCCAGGCCCAGCACCAGCTGACCAATGTTTAACACCAGTTTAACAATTTGGCAACAAACGCCCAAATTGACTAACAGGATCTAAACTAAAGAGCTTCTGCACAGCAAAAGAAACACTGAACAGCTGAAATCTCCTCCATAAATTGGGCCCTTTGTCAAGCACCAACCACATCTTCACAGCATGTCCCAGGGAGAAGAGGGTCCACTATTTCCTGGATTAAAGGATCAGTAGTGCAGTAGACACCTCAGTGCTTAGTACTGAGACTTTCTAGTCAGTCTGTGCTTATCCATTAGTCCATGAGGACTTAGTGATATCAAATTGCTACCACAGCTTGTTACTAAGACTAACCCCTACCCTCAGAAGCAAATAATAGATGGAATGATACCCTTTTCTACCAGAGTTGTTCTCTGAACTCCTCCATTATCTGTCAGAAACCAATTAACTTCTAAGCATCATAGAAGCATGACTATGGTTTTTGTAAAGTCTCTTCACAAACCCAATGTTTAACACCAGTACCGTATGTAATAATGTGGAAACCATATTTCATCTGCATGAAATAAACTTGTCTCTACCCAAAAATGCACAAGTGGAACATTAAAACCTCTTTGTATATTCCACTAAATGTAGCAAAGGGACATCATCTTGTCCCACCACATTTTGCCTTGGTATTTCCCATCATTTATGGTAAGAAACAAAGATATGCCTTCTAAGAAACTTGGCTCAGTGCCTAGATCTTAGTTAAAAGATATGAGAACTTCAGCATCACAGGAAAGATAAGATGCCCCTTATGTCTCATCTATGGAAGTCTAGAAACCTCCCTTGCAAGTGAGGCTGAGTCACCTTCCATTCCTTCTGGGTGGTAGATGTCTGAAGAACTACAATTGAGCACATGGGGATGTGTCCTCTAGGTAGACCATCATGCATACCCACTGAGATGGCTTCCATCTAGAGAGTTACAGACCGAAGTTACCCACCCCTTTTTCAATTCCAGTACCATTTTCTTCCTTCATTGGTGGATCAGGGCAATGAATGGAGGAGTATCCCTTTGCTGGATGTGCCACCCCACTGGATGCTTATAAAATGAGCTATCAAGAATCTTAAAATCTTTCATCCATCTTGAGTTAATTTTTGTATAAGGAATCCTAGGCAATACCATTAAGGACATAAGCATGGGCAAAAACTGCATGACTACAACACCAAAAGCAATGGCAGCAAATGCCCCAATTGACAAATGGGATCTAATTAAACTAAGAGCTTCTGCACAGCAAAAGAAACTATCAGAGTGAACAGGAAATGTACAGAATGGGGGAAAATTTTTGCAATCTATCCATCTGACAAAGAGATAATATCCAGAATCTACAAAGAACTTAAGTTTATAAGAAACCCCATCAAAAAGCGGGCAAAGGATATGAACACTTCTCAAAAGACATTTATGCAGCCAACAAACATGAAAAAAAGCTCATCAATGGGTCGCTAGAGAAATGCAAATCAAAACCACAATGAGATACCATCTCACACCAGTTAGAATGGCAATCATTAGAAAGTCAGGAAGCAACAGATGCTGGAGAGGATGTGGAGAAACAGAAACACTTTTAACCCTGTTGGTGGGAGTGTAAATTAGTTCAACCATTGTAGGAGACAGTATGGCAATTCCTCAAGGATCTAGAACCAGGAATACCATTTGACCCAGCAATCCCATTACTGGGTACATATCCAAAGGATTATAAATCATTCTATAAAGACACATGTACATATATGTTTATCGCGGCACTGTTCACAGTAGCAAAAGCTTGGAACCAACCCAAATGTCTATCAATGATAGGCTAAAGGAAATGTGGCACATATACATGAAATACTATGCAACAATAAAAAATGAGTTCGTTTCCTTTGCCGGAATATGGATGAAGCTGAAAACCATCATTCTCAGTAAACAAACCCAAGAACAGAAACCAAACACTTGCATGTTCTCACTCATAAGTGGGAGTTGAACAAAGAACACATAGACACAGGGAGGGGAACATCATACACTGGGGCCTGTCAGAGGGTGCGGGGCTAGGGGAGGGATAGCATTAGGAGAAATACCTAATGTAGATGACTGGTTGATAGGTGCAGCAAACCACTATGGTACATGTATACCCATGTAACAAACCTACACATTCTGAATTAGTACCCCAAAATTTGAAGTAATTTAAAGAAAAACCTTAAAATCATACTCCTCCCCTTTTGTTCTAACATTCCCGGATAGTTGGGGTAGGGGGTTCTTGGTCCCATGACGAAGATGACAGAGGGAAGAAAAGTTACCTCTCCTTTTTAATTAAGAGCATGAACCTGGAGATCACGTTATCAATTCCACTTACAAACCTATGGGGCAGAATAAAATCACATGACTGTAGCCAAGTGAAAGCACACAGATGACTATCATTCAACTTGAATAAAGACATGACCCTTTGAGATAAGTCCAGGAATAGTCTCTTCTGCAGTCCCTACTAAGTCAAATCTAGATATCAATGCAGACTTTATGCATGAACTTCTATTAAACTGCTTAGGGATGCCTGATCCCTAGGCAGGGATATACGTGTTTAATATAAGAGGCAGCTCGAATCCAAGGAGGGATGTTGAATACCTTTCTGAATGCTAGTCCGCAAAGCTCTGGGGGTAAGGGTTATAACCACTTCAGCTTCAGTGAGGGACTGCTATGCTTATTTAAAAGGAGCTGGTCTCTTCCCCAAACTGCTTTCAGCTAACAGGTAATGTACCTTTCTCCTGATTTTCTACCTTGGATGGGTTGAAGATGAAGTGCAACCATCAAAAGTTATCTCTGAATCAGGAGGACTTCTAAGAACATACAGCTGCTTAAGGAACCAAGTCAAATCTAAAGACAAAGTTCTCCACATCTCATCTAGTGGAGGTTCTCAGACACAATAGTCCCACTGAGTTTCAGCCAACATAGAAATCGACTCTTCTGGTCTTAAAGCTTGAAAGTTACATTTATCTGAGGTTCCTTCCTCATGAAGGGACCCTCAGGCTTCAAGTAGTATCAAGGAACTGAAAACTACCAGATCCCTGCATCCCGACAATGAGATATGCAGGAGCCCTAATTAGCCATGAATGCTTCCTTCTCCCAAGTTCCTGTTTTACCCAGTTACTAGGTTTACATAGCAATGAGGAAATGTTTTAGTCAGGGAGATGAATTTGAGATTTATCTCCCACCTCAGCTGTAGCATCTGAATAAATCTGCCTTTCTTGACAATACTGTCTCAGTGACTGGATTTCTGTGCTGCAAGCAGCAGGAGCTAGACCAAACCCCTGGTGTTTTGGTAGCAGTTATGTATGAGAAGGGGGTAATAATGCCAATATCCCTTCAAATATTTAACTGTGAAGTTATGGATAGCGATCAAGATCCTTGGGTTTGACCAAACTGGAGTCAAGCTTCTGAACCTTTTTAGGCCCATTGGTGTAGTTTCTTGCATTGTTTTAGCAAAGAACTAAGTTCCTTCAGCAGGAAGTCCCCACATTTGATACCTGTTCATGTTCCTCATCTTCTTCCATCCCCCTCAAATGATGTCTCATTTTTCTGGCTGGTCTTTAGCAATGCTTTTGGATCTGTGAAGCCAGAATTCCCTTTGCCTCCAAGGATTCCTGTTGGTAAGTTTTCATCCATTGACCCCACACTGCTTCTCAGCTGTAAGTTCCCACTGGCACATGCTGTGTTCAAAGCTGAGCCTGATTTCTCCCCCATGAGACACCCTACACTAGTCCCAACATCCATCACGATCAAGTCCTCCTTATGCACTAATGGGTATCACTGAATATTGTTTAACAGTGACAGTTATATCATAGTGGTAAATGTTTTGAGGATACTTTCTAGTAGTTTGACAAACATAAAAGATTAAGTGTCTCATTGTGGGAGTGGCTGAGGTGGAGATAAATTGAAATATAAAAAGATTCAGAGGGATGAGAACTCTAATGACAGATTAATGCTCTAAAATGGCTGTAGTTAAAATTATAGCCTGAATCATCATGTGGCAGGCCAGTTCTCCCTGACAGTCACACAGACAGGCCCACATAGCACCCCAGCTACACAGATGAATTTCCATGGCACTGCCTTAACATTAAGCTGATAATTAAAGCCAGGGAAGTTGATACCCAGGCATCACAGCCAGAAATGAAACATCTTACTCAGGCTTCTCCCAAACCTAGAGCAAGTGAAGATAATGGAGACAGCTTTATATTCTTTGTGCCAGGACCCACCCTCAGGTCAATGAAATCTGAGAGGAGTCAAGGTAACAGAGGCAACTGTGTGAATAGATTTATTGGAGAGTCTAAGGCAGATTTCTAGATGAAATCACAAATGAGATAGAAAAGATCATTTTTAGGATCACTTTAGTACCACACTCTTCACTAATTAAAATTTAGGATACAGGCCTTGATGGCACTGAAGCCCTCATAAGATTGATTAGACTTGGAGACTTTTGGCCTCTGACCTAGTTAAAACAGAATTAGTTACCTGTAGACTGAGGCAAATACAATACCACACGTAGGCACATAACCCCAACCTATGTAAGCACTGAGAAAATGTTAACACTTTGAATTGGGCTAGTGAAACTATCTCCAACCTTCTCCCTGTATCCAGTTACGGCAATAAATTCCCTTTGTCTGCCTCTCGTTATTGGGTCATAAAGAGATGCAGCCAGATCCAGCTTGTTCCAGGAACAGTTATACTACACAGTAACCTCTACCTAGGGAGAAGTACCAGAAGGGTACACAGGTCCAATTCTGGCACCATATCAACCCATGGGATTGTCCAGGGCAGGCAGAGGTCACCTCACTACTCATGGGTCCCGGTACTCAGTAACGATAGAAAACTGAGCACCAGCCCTGTCCTTAGTGCACCCGAGACAGACAACCTAGTCAGTAGAGGGGAAAGGCTTCCTCTGTTACACTGTAACTGAAACCCTAAACTGCTCCTAAAATCAGTGCTTGAGATATTTTGCAGACCCTGCACTTGATGGATCAGCTTGCACCACCCAGATCAATAAACTGGTTCATCTGATCTTGTGGTCCCTACCCAGGAACTGACACTACCCAGGAACTGACACAGCACAAGATGACAGCTTTGGCTCCCTGTGATTTCATCTCTGACCAATCAGCACTTCTGGCTCACTGGCTTCCCCCCACCTACCAAGTTATCCTTAAAAACTCTGCTCCCCGCATGCTTGGGGAGACAGACTTGAGTAATAAAACTCCAGTCTCCCGCACAGCCTGCTGTGTGGATTACTCTTTCTCTATTGCAATTCCCCTGTCTTGATGAATCAGGTCTAGGCAGCGGGCAAGGTGAATCCCTTGGGTGGCTTCAGAACTACCAATGGGTCATGTCTACCCACAGCATTGATGTTGCTAAGTCCTTAACCTCAGCTACTTAAAGAATTATACAGAGAAGACTGAACACTTGACAATACTGTGGATATGGGAGCCAGTGGGTAAAGACGACGGCCGAGAGTCAGGCCCACAGTAAGTATTGCCCATATCATTCACACCCACTGGAACCTCCCTGGTGATAAAATGGAATATCTCTATCAGAAGCCCATAGGTAGCAGGAAACCTCACCTGGATCATCGCAAGCTCTGGCAGGAAAATGAACTCCAAAGGGACACAAACAATGTCTGGCAGATGACGGTCAAACTGATTTAGGTTGTATCCAGCACTGTCCCAACGTGATGCAGCTCAAACCCCCCAGAAGCTGGCAAAGCTTCCACTAGAGGAAGCAACATGACATTGGCTAGGCTCCCTTCAAGTCACAGGAACTCAGGAAAATGTCAGAAGGGAGAATGGATGCGCATCACCAAAAATTTCAGGTTGCATTAGTAACCGGAAATTAAATACATACTCTTCTTACCAGCTCAAAGAGAACAGCATCTATTTCACAGGCAAGTGTGAAAGAAGTATCTTCGATCCCATTTCTAAAATAGTGAGGTATGCAGCAATGAAATGCAAGAGGACAGACATGGCAGTACTTAAATTCGGAGATCCAAACCTCCCAAACCTCTACTCTACTCAGGAGTGCGGATTGTCATTATCTTCAACAGTCACCTTAGAACAACTCATGACATGTAAGGAAGATTTGGCAGATAAGGTAGGTCTCATTTTAGATCCTTGGACTACGTTGGGAAAAAGGATCAGATATAAAGTAACAGGTCATCTGTGGATAGAGCTATTCTCCATGTTGTTATCCATTCCCAACTGTTGCATTGGTCATCTCACTGCCTTTGTGGGCACAGAGCCCATACTTCCGTGGAAGGGAGCGTCTTGGTGGTTACATTCCAGTGATTAGGCTGCCCTGGGCCCCATCCTCATCTTCTTGGTCAACTTTTTCATGCAAAGTTGCATCTCAGGAGCACAAGGGATCAATGCCTCAGAAGTAGGACAAAGCTATAATGATCATGGCAGACAAGTAGAACAAAATGAGACTCTTGGCCCCAGAATCCAACTGTGTGATCCACATTATGTGCTTCCTGAGACCCCAGTACCATTGAGTGCCCAACACTCTCATCAGTGAACACTAGTTCCAACCCCTTCAGTGGCAGCTCTCTACCTTGTCATCAGATCCTCCTCTGGGCTTTGAGACCATTTCTAAAAAAGGACCAGGTGGAGGCAGATGAATAACCTCCCAAAATATATTTGTTGTAATGTTTAGGACCTGTAAACATGTTAAGTGAATGTCTAAGGAGACAAGGAAATGCATTGAAGTAAGGTTGTACAGCCCTGAATTTAAGATTCCAGGTCTTGTCCAGGGGGATCCACTGTCAGAACAATTATAGACAAACAAGCAGAAGTATAGGTGATAGTGATTTAAAATGTACACTGTTGACATGAAAGAGGGTCCTGAAATTGCACATGAATGAAGAGCCCACAAGTCAAGCAATGGGAAGGGACCTATAAACACGGGTAGATCCAGAATCCCATGGTCCTCAAAGCAACAAGACAGAACAAACCCTGCCCTCACCGTGATCTCACCCCAATGAGAGCTGTGTCAAACTTGTGAAAAGATAAAGTAGATTTGATTAAAACTTGGTGGTCATTTGTTAGAGCAGGAACAGAATTGTACAGATACTCTGTTCTGTCAGTTTTTTCAGAAAGATCCAGTAAGCCACTTTAGTTTCATATGAGAAGCCTCAGAGGTATTCTTTCCCTGGGAAGCATGATCAAGGAAAATAGCTGCGTATCTTCTTGCCCTTACCAAATAAAGATGCTGGTATTATCCAGTGTTCAATCTAAGTTTCCAATGAATACCAAAGCATGAATTATTAAACCTTACATAAGTAGGTCTTTACTTCAATTTTCTGTGGAAGAAATTAGGTATACAATGAGAAACCTTCCTGTGGTAGCCTCAGTACCCTGAAAACTCCCTCTCTGAATATTATACACCTATTAAGGTAGAAGTGCACCAATTATATCCGAATTATCCTATGTAACAAGACTAATACTCATGTTGACAATGACCACTGCCACTATCTCCCGATGTCCTGGGACAAGAACATTCAGTTGGTACCAAATCCATGAAGAGGAAAAGGCGGGAAGCTCCTAGCACTCTGCATTCAGTGCGTTCAATGCATTCTGCATTGTCTTAATTCTGGGTGAGCTGATGATACTTAATTGACCTGAGAATCTGCAAGAGCAGATTTAAGTGTCAGAAGGAGATACCTGCTCCTTCCAAGGTGAGTAGCAGTTCAATAGAATTTGTTCTGCACAACAGTCTAGAGGGAGAGAAACAGAGCCCCATGTGAATTTAGGTTACATAATTAACACTGAAGACACATCAGTTCCTAAGCATCAGTGAGGAATGTCCTCAGTCTTGATGTCTTTGGGCAAAGACAGACATTTTTTCCCTTAGTACTCCTTAGCCTTGGATAGTCCCAATGAGCAGAGGTCATATAGAGGATTAGGGCCAGCGTACCAAAGCTTATGATACTGTGATGGTTAAAACTGAGTGTCAACATGAAGGATTCAAAGTATTGTTCCTGGGTGTGTCTATAAGGGTGTTGCCAAAAAACATTAACATTTGAGTCAGCAGACTGGGAGAGGCAGACCCACCCTCAGTCTGGAAGGGCACCCTCTAATCAACGGCCAGCATGGCCAGGATATAAAGCAGGCAGAAGAATGTGGAGAGATTAGACCGGCTTAGCCTCCCAGCCTCCATCTTTCTCCCGTGCTGGATGCTTCCTCCTTCCTTCAAACATCAGACTCCAAGTTCTTCAGCATGGGGACCTGGATTGGCTTCCTTGCTCCTCAGCTTGCAGAGGGCCTATTGTGGGACCTTGCAATCGTGGGAGGTAATGCTCCTTAATAAACTCCCCTTTATATGTATATCTATTCTATTAGTTCTCTCCCTCTAGTGAGCCCTAATACAGATAGCAACAAGGCAGCTTTTCCTTATCTAGTCATAGAAGGGTTTGTTCAGCTCTCCTCATGCACAGGTACTTTGCCAAATCCTGGTAGAATCAATCAGGGGGTGGATTGGGTACAAGTCTCTACGTAGGCTATGTAGGTAAGCTATGTGAAAGGAAAATAAAAACCCAGGACCCCAATTTACTATGTCCCCACCAAAAAAAAAAGTAAACCAATAGCCGAGTCATGCATGATTCTGTGGCAGGCCAGTTCTCCCTGACCGCCACACAGACAGGCCTGTGTAACACCCCAGTTAAAAATTTCCATAGCACTGCCTTAATATAAAGCTAATTAAACCCAGAGAAATGGATGTCCATGCATTAAAGCCAAAAATGAAACATATGCCCTACAAAGGCTTCTCCCAAACCTGAAACAAGTCAAAGTAACGGAAACAGCCTTACATTTCTTGGGGAGGACCTGTCTCGGGGTCGACGAAATCAGACGAGCCAAGTTAACAGAGACAGCTGTGTGAATAGATGTATTGGAGAGTCTAAGGCAGCTCTCAGGACCAAAGATAGAAATAATCACTCCAGTACCACGGTCCTCATTAGATAGAATTTAGGGAAACAGGCCTTGAAGGTACCAGGGCCCTCGCAGCTTCATCAGACTTGAAAGCATTTTTTTGGCCTCTGACCTTCTAGTTGAAGAAATTAGTTACCCATAGAATTGGGTGAATGCCATACTCGCAGGAAGGCAGATAACCCTAGCCTATACCTTGTAGCCACTTACAGCAATAAATTCCAGTCTTTCCTAGTCTGCTTATTGGGCCATGAGAAAAAGCAGCTGAACCCAGCTTGGTTCCAGAAACAAAACTGCTTTTTCCTTTTGTCCCTAAAAGCAGATAGCTAGAGATAACAAGGTAAATCTCTACACAGGTACCTATTCCATATTCACCTTGTCATATGTAAAGTGCTGATTTACTAAGCGCAAGAAGGATATACCATTGATTATCCCCTACCTGCTCCTTTTCTCTTGTAAGGTATTGATTACTAATATCTCCCCCTTTCTCCCTCCAGCCCGCTTTTCCCTCTTTACAGAATGGCACAGACCAGAGGCTGTGAGTCCGTTTCTTCCTCCTGGGCATGTCTTTAACCTTGGCAAAATGAAGTTGATTGAGAACTGTCTCATACTTTTTGGTTTATAACTGCAAGGAGTGGAAGCTTTAGTTGATTCAGTCTCAAACTGGGCTGCTGAACATAGCCTGCTGCAGGTGGAGTTATCCTGCATGTCTGGAGCAATGTGAAGCAGTGGCAACATTAAGGATGCCTTGAGCACATACCCTTTCACTGCAGAGCTGCTCACTGGAAAGCCAAGCAGTACTCTGCACCAGGAGGCTCTTGGCACCAAGGACTCATCTGGACCTAATGAGATGCTGACGTATGTTACCACTGGTTTCCGAGTGAACAGGTGTTTTAGCCACCATATTCTTGCAGTAACTTTATATAGAAGGGCATTGCTAATTCTGTCCAAAATAAATTCTTAGTATGCTTGGTCTGATTAAAGTTCTCATGGCTGGACAACTGCTATCAGCCCAGAAGGACAGGCACAAACTAGAAGTGCAGCTCCCAAAAACTGTGGTGGTAAGGACTTCAGACCATCTTCCCCCTAAAGGAGTAAATACTATAGTAGAAAGCATAGCATCAGGAATTCAACAACTGAAATTCCAAGGTCCAGGGACCCACATATGGCAAGCATCTTCTATGTCATCCCATGGCAGAAGGGAGAGAGCATGTGCAAAGAAGGGCAAGAGAAAGAGGGTTCATTCTGAAGTGCAAGTCAAAAAACATCCAGCTTCTGCATCCAACCATCCATTACTATATGGAGATGTGAACATGACAAGTCAGGGCATGGGACCAAGAACAACACAGACAGCCAACACAAGGAGAAGGTGCACATCATGCATTGACCTAATTATGCACACCCTGGGTGTGGAGCAGGACTTGGTCCTACCTACTCCTCATCATTGGGAACCAGATGTCAGGCAAGAGCTCTGTGCTGAAAGTACTGTGAGGAGGACTTACCCTTCTCAGAGGCAGTGGCATTGCCACAAGATGTCCTCTGGTGCTGAAGCTAAGTGTGTGCATGAAGATTACTACAGAGGCAAAACGAGTCACTAGGACTTTGAGATCACATTTCAGATGCTTTGGAGGTAGAAAGAAATCAAAGCCCAGAACACCTTGTCATCACTGGAGAAGGGATGATAGGAAGTATCCGTTGTTCAAATGAGCAAGACATGGACTGTTCTTAGAGTTCAGTTTCCGGAGGAAATAAGAATTAAGTTTAACAAATTACAGACTTCAGATCATTTTCCCCTAAACTGTATGGAGGTACACAGTAAGATTCAGCAGTTGCTATATATTAAAACATTCACACAAGTGTGAAAAGTCACCTCCTTGTAGAGTGTCAGTGGTAGGTAGGCAGATTCTTGACACACACACTCTTGTCCTAATCCTTAGAACCTATGAAGATGTAAAGGGACATGTCAAGGGGGAATTAAAGGAACCTATGAGACCAGTTTGCTAATCAACTGACTGGTATTCAGGTGTCATCCAGAGGGTTCTACTGTCATCAGAAGGGCAACTGATAACAAAGGAGAAGAGGAAGGTGCAAATGCAGGAGACAGATTTAAATCCTCCCACGTTCAGTTCTGCACTTCTTACACATCCTTTCCTGTAGATGTGTACCTCAGACAGCAGAGCTTAAGAGCATCCGGCATCAGCTTCAAGTGTTGGATACTCAACCAAGGTGAATGACCCTTTAGCCAGGTTCGAAAACTGGCTAAGTATATACATTTTCAAGGTACATCTCTGAAAAACATTTTCTGACCAAGCAACCAGAACCAATGGAATAAAGAGCAAAGGCAGACAATTCCAGAAGGTGTCAACCACATTAAGATACTGAGCCCATGGTTCATGAAGACCATCACTGGTGGATCTTCCCATAGAAAAGCAGAATGAAGTTTATGAGATCTGAGAGCCCCGGTCTGTGAGCCTTGGAAAGACGACCTTAGTGGTCCAGGCCCACTATCCTGGGGACATATGCAAGTATCAGAGCGCATGTCTCTTCCAGGATATCCACGAGGTGAAATATCACTAAGCTATCTCAAATACTTGCAGATGGAAATAAGGCATTTGAACGAGAGTCTCAGACAAGTCAGGATGATTTAGGCTGTCACCATCAAGGGCAGGCAAGATGAGGATCACATACCTCAGACTTGTGGCCCGAGTCAAAGCAAGATAGCCTTGGATACCATCCCCTTAGTGAGTGTTGTGTTGGGTCCACCCCGCACTAAGGGCTCATCACTGCCAGGAACACAGTTGAAAGGTTTCAAGCACATCTCATGCTGCCTTCTTATGACTGAGAGGATCAAATGAGAAGGCAGTATTTCCAGGCTTACAGATGGGGGGTCAGGATGGCAATAGACATCCCTCCAGCAAGGCCTAAGTTACTCATACACAAGTGAGAATTAGACCATTCTTACCTTTCAGCTGGATCATCCCAAGTGTTCTCAGAAGGAACACTTAGACAAAAGGAACAACATTATCAGGCAGATGAGGATGAAAGGACAACCTAAGTCATCTAGCAGGAGTTCAGATGGTGGCCACCACTGCTCCCCATGCTCACACCCTCATTTGGGAAAATGTCTAAGCAAACTAGCTTTGGAAGCACTACCCTTGGAAGATCAGGAACATTTCTACAACACCACACCTGGGTGAGGCTCAACCAAGGATTGCAAAGCAAGATAGAGCTTAAAGAACATGTCATTCTCTCCTTTATGATTTAACCATGGGGGGTGTTTCCACGGAAAAACAGCACGTTCCCAGCCACATGTCCCTAGGAGGAATGTGAGCCTAAGGATAGGGTGACACATCAGGAGAACTGTTCCCCCAAGAGCACGTAGATTGCTAAGTGAGGGGTATGCTATCAGAAGTGCAGTAACTGACATGAGTTACATAGTGATGGTGTCATTGAGGGTTAACTTGATTGAAGGATGTTCCTAGGTGTGTCTGAGGGTGTTGGCAAAGGAGATTAACATGAGTCAGTGAAGTGGGAGAGGCAGATCCACCCTCAGTTTGGGTGGGCACCATCTAATCAGTTGCTAGCATAAAGGCAGGCACGGAAAGGGCAGACCAGCTCCATATTCCAGCCTCCTCAGTCTTCCTCCCGTGGTGCATGCTTCCTGCCCTCAAACATCAGACTCCAAGTTCTTCAGTTTTTGGACTCTTGGACCTACACTAGTGGTTTGCCTTCAGCCACAGACTGAAGACTGCAATGTCGACTTCCCTACTTTTGAGGTTTTGGGACTCGGACTGGCCTCCTTGCTTCTCAACTTGCAGAAAGTCTGTTGTGGTCATGATCACATGACCTTGTGGTGATCATGTCAGTTAATTATCCTCAATAAAATGCCTTTCATATATACATCTATCCTATTAGTCCTGTCCCTCTAGAGAACCCTAAATACAGTAGGTGTAGAAACCCAAAACTTGGGCAGGCATTTTGTCCCAGTGAACAAATGAGTTGGGACTTCTTCCAGCATAGGACTTAAATCTCATGACATCTAAGGTAGACCTATTATAGATCTTTAAACACTCATCTTGTGGAGTTTTAAGAAATGAGACTTAAAGTAAAATAATTCAGTGAAAGTAGAATATTCTCCCATTATCAGTTTGGGGACACTTGATTCTGGCCAACATTTCTGGGAAGCAGAAATGGAGACACAAAGCCAAATGGGATATGACATCTAAAAAAGTCTCTTCCCAGAAAAGCCTCCATCACAAGATTATGGAAGCTGGGAACTTGGCTGTGGCTTCTGGGTAGCCTTGCTGTAGTCGGTACAGAGCCTACCTCTTTCTCCTGAAAAGAGAACCCAGGAGGTCTGGCATTCCTCTGGAATGATTGGGCAAGCCTGGCAGAGGCAGGGCATGTCTCAGGCCACATTCCCTGTGCCTACTTATTTTTCTGGCAGAGTTGCAAAGGACTACACTGGGTCAGTTCCCTGCATCCCACTACAAGCTCCTTCCTTCAATCTGTTTATCAGCACTTGAGCTTTCACCAAAGTCTCTGAAGGCTGCTCAGCCTCAGGCACAAAGCATGTCCCTCTGAACCAGCCTAGATTCCATTGATAGGAGCTGGAGGCAGAGAAAACAGCCCACCGTAGAAAAGTTTATAGCTTTGATCTCTGAAAAAGAATGGGACTGAAACACGAACCAAGTTCAACTTCTAATCTCATCCCATGGGACTAAACAGCAATCTCAATCCTTGAGAAAACCCATCCAGGCTCAATTCATCTGACTTTCTATAGGGGCAATCGGGAGCACATAGAGCACCCCAGATATACTGTGGTATCGCTGAGGACTAAGAAGATATACTAGATCCACCAGTTGCATTCTCAATGACTATAGCTCTGGCTCATGATTCTGCCCCACTAAAAAGTCAGTTAAGCCCAGCTGTTGAGACCATAGTGATAAGTTTTACAATTGAGACTCGATCTGTTTCCCTGTCTCTCAGATGAGCACCTCTTCCAGGAAGAGCTATCAGTGTTGACTATGGTAGGCCTGGTGCTCAGTCTGTCTGGAACATCTACCAACAGCATCCAGGAAAAAAACGGACTTGCAAGAGACATCTGGTTCCAGGCTTTCTGCATTCAGTCCCTTACTTGCTCTGTTAATTATCGAGATCCTGTCCTTGAGAGTCTCCTCGGTGCAAGGATCAGATGTAAGGGAATCTTGGGGAGATGACTTTGGCGACCCACTCCCTATGTAGTCAACATTTAGTGTTTATTATCTGAAGCTAAATTGGAGTATTTGTCTTTTCCAGGGCTGCTGTATAGAGTAATACCTTGACAATACCAAATATTTTGGGGTGACAAGAAACCCATCTAAACAGGAATGTGAGGCAGATGAGAAAACATTTACCTAAGTCATATCCATATAGTCTCAGATGATGTGCATCTCACATACTCCAACGTACACAGACCTGTGGTCACAAGTTAAGGTGGAAAACTTTGAAACAATTTCCCCTTATAAATGTTCACCCTATAGAACTTCCAGAATGGCAGTAGGAAACTCCAAAGTCTCCCTATAGAAAAGCTATTAGCACACTGACAAGATTGTCAAAAGTAAACTTTCAGTACTCTGGAAATCAGCCAAGCACTTGCAACAATCTTAGGGCAATAAGTTTGTGGCATTTTAACCTGTCTTGCTCAAATCTTACTCTCCCCAGCTCTTTACCACCTTTGAAATTCCAGATTTCACAACGGTATTAGCTGTGATGACAAGCAGCCTACCAGCTACTGTTGGGGACAATTTGAACCTCCTTAAAGTCCTTCCTACCCACAAAAGCCTCCTGTTTCACTTGTCACCTTCCAGAAGCAAGCCTTGTTCTCAGGTTGTCTTTAGTTGACTTACCTTAGATCACACACTCATTGGGAACAGCCCAATTCCCCACTTTGTCAACAAAAATAAGTCAGCAGCAATTGTTTAACATCAGATGCTCGAGTCAGTATTACTATTACTAGGGGAAAACGAGAGGCTGACCAAACAGACTGTGAAAGGCGATTCTCACAGGGAGCTTTGCCAAGTTCTAACATTTCTGGGACCTTCGAAGGCCACATACATGTGCATGGCTATGTGCATGGCTGTGTGCACACCCAGGAAAGACCTGAGAAGCTTCTAATCTCGCCTCCAGCTGAGGGAAAACTGAAGGTGCATCCCAACAGAGTCTTTTGGCCATAACTGAGACTTATTGGTTCAAAGTATTGGACCAAGAAGGAAACATCTACTAAATCATTGACTACCACGATAACCATGCACTTCAGTGGCCACACATGAAGTGTAGAGACCATGGTATTAGAGAACTCACTTAACAGCCAGCAACAAGTCCTGGAAGTCGGGCAGGGGTGGAGGGGGGAGGGAATCTACTCAAGATGTCAATTATTTCAGTTATACAGTGTAACAAAAAGTGAGGCATGAAAACAAATGGCAAAGTATGGCCCATAACACAGGTTGTAAGTAGTTGATAAACCCTGTCCCTGAGCAAGCTGGAACTGCTGGACTTCCTAGACAAAACTGTTTTAAATACCTACCAGGTAAAGAAAACCATGTCAAAAGGAACTAAAGAAATGGAGAACGTCTTAGTTTTTTTTAACCCCATATAAATTCTGGAATTTGAAGTACTGTAACAGATTTAAAATATACTAGAGGGGTTCAAGAGCAGATCACAGCTAGATGGAATCAAACTTGAAAATAAATGCGAGGGTTATTTACCACATGATATTCAATATGAAGGGTTTTAGTCTTCATGTAATTTTTTCAGTTACATATAGCAATAAAGGACTGGTGGTTTTCACAACACAGTATCTAGGCTGGTAAGGTTTACTCTCTACAAAATAGAAGCCTTTCACTTGAAAGGGCTACTTTGAGGATCTACCAGACACAGGACATGTTCTATTATTAGGCACTTTTGTTGGTTCCCTTTCCTGTGAGAGCAGGAGTGGGAGGAGGACTGCTGATAAGTGCATCATTTTGTAGATATTAAGTATTACACATAAATATGAATGGGCAGTAACTCACCCCTTCTTAGGGCCCTCTATGGCCAGGATGAAAGTCAGTGTACCGTAGTCCTGGAATACAAGGATGGATGAGAACATCTGTCCCATATGGGCTGGGGCAGTGGTAGAGTGAGATGTCTTAGACATACCCTTGATACAAACAGAATTATGACCAACCACTCTGTTCTTGCCATGGGAGGCAAAAGGTAAATGGATGAACAGCCAAACCTTCATCGTTTGTTGGCAGAGATTTGTAGACTGTAAATGGAAAAGGACTGAAGAATAAAATCCAAGACAAAAAATAACAAGCCATTAGAATTCAGAGTGCCAGAACTCAAAGAGACTAGCAGTTGTAAATGCTCAAATGGGGCAGATATTTTCATTGAACCCAAACTGAAATTCATGTAAAGCTCTGATGTTTTTAAGCATGCGTAAAAAGGGACATGTTCTAGTTTTAAATCTATGTTCAGAACAATTTCACTGTATTAACATGTTCTGGAAAGTAGGCTCAGTCTACGGACGTGTACCAGAACAAGAAGTCAGAAGGGTGAATTCTTGAGCCATGACATGCATTTTCTGCCTTTGAACATCGAAGATCCTGGTTCTTGAGCCCTCAGCCTCAGAGTGGCAGTTTCACTTTCAGCTCAGGCTTCCTGACTCAGGTTGAATTATGCCACCAGCTTTACAGGTACTCTAGCTTGTAAATGACATGTCTCTGGACCTCTTGGCCTCCATAATTATATAGGTCAATATTTGTAATTCACGTATTCTATTGGTTTGGTGTCACTGGAGAACCTTAACAGTTTTTCTGACTAAAACTTCTCACCATTCTAATGTAGACTTTGACCTATGGATCACCTTGAAAATGATGACCGTAACCTATGTTCATGAATGTTTATGTTTGAGAGCTCCAGGGAGACCAAATGGTACTTGGGACAGAGCCAAAACAATGTCATAGTGACCTATAAAAACAGTTATTCCTGTATGAGCCACATGCTCCCAAGGGGGCTGTTTTAACAGCAGCTTCTGGGTCCCAGTGTTTTGGTCTAAGTGTGAAATTCAGATGCTAGAACTTAACCCCAAAAGGGATATTAAGGGATCCTTTAGGAGGTGATTAGGCTCTGCCCTCATGATGGGATTAGTGTCCATCAAAAGAGGCTTGAGAGAAGCTGTTTCTTCTACCAGGTAAGATACATACGCATATGAAGACCAACACGTGAGGAGAGAGCAACAAGGCACCATCTTTAAAGAGAGAAAGCCCTCAGACACCAAGTCTGCTAGCACCTTCATCTTGGACTTCCTGATCTCTGAAACTGAAAAATTTATCTTGCGAGTTACCCAGTCTAAGGTACTTTTGCAGCAGTGGCCTAAATGAAGTACAAGATAGTAAATGAACCATAAGATGGGCAGAGAAATAAGAGTGGACAAGAGGCTATCCATTTCTCCTGCATCTAAGAGAGGTTTTGAAACAAAGGAGAGTTTTTCTACAAGTTCATTCCAGAAGAAAAATTTGATGACATACTCTCAATAGAGCTGCATTTTTCCATTGCTTCTTTGAAAACTGTGCCCCTATGTGTGCTACAAGCTGCTCAATAGTCTCCTTCAACAGCATCATCAGCACATTAAAGATGGAAGGTTCTAGAATAACAGCTGTCCTATAATCATCTCCAGAATCTTGTTTCAAATCTTCATTGAGAGATTCAAGCTCTAACTCAGATCTACAAACTCAGCCATCTAAATTAACTTGTTTACCCACAGTAACCCACGTTAGAATTCCTGGACAGGAGGCTGGCAGCTGCCACCCCTTAACATTTGACATTCGCTGAGGTGGTAAGACCTCAGGCTTGCACTGGGACGATGTTTCTGAATACGTTTTAACAGAACAGTTTTCAGAAGTTATAAAAATTAACTCAGATTCATATTATGTAGGTTGCCAGATAAAGTATTTCTAAAAGGTAATAGAGATGGATCCAGTTCCATGGACATCAAAGCATAGGAAAATTATGCTAGCTTCTAGGAAGAGACATTCCAGCATTTTGAGATTCAGAAAAATCCCTTATCTGGTGTTCATCAATAACCTCTGAAACAAGCAATTTGGGACCAGCATTCAGATTCTCAGCTCCACAGCTAAGGTGTCTGCATGATTCTGCTACAGGAAGTCTAAGCTGCAGGTAGCCACTGCCTGCTCAAAAGCAGGACCAACAAGAAGCTCCCACTAAAGATGCCTGATCCTCCTCCTGAGGCAAGAGTAAACTCAGCAATAAGTTCTGCAGTTTGTAGCAATGGTGTTCCAATTCCCTCAGATCCCATTTTGCCGTGAGGTATGTCAGGAAACCACTGGAAGTCAATGGAACTATTTAATCAGCATCAAGTTCCAGTTATATGTAAGTTCTAGAGATCTGAACTTGTGACTATATAAGTTAATTCCTATTGTGGACTTAATTTCTTGATAGAGTAAGTGTTCTTACCACAACTTAAAAAGGGCAATGAAAGGAACCTACACATGTTTATCTCATATTAGAACTTCATGTAGTTGGTCCATTACATGTGTACCTAGACATTGATGGATTCATCCTTGCTAATGCAAAAGATAACACTTAGTTAAGAGACATGTAGATGCCTATTCTACCTCCTAAATATGGCCAAGGAACATCAAAGTGAGAAAGATTCTTAATCCTTTAAGACAATACTGACAAATCTTAACCTCACTCACCTGTTATAATCCAGGTGACAAGTTATAAGACAGAATAAGGTAAGGGATGATCAAGTGTTTGTGACATTCCTCAACATAGTTTGCTTTCACTTGGCATGACCAACAACACACCTTCACTAAGCTCATGGTTATACCAACTGTCCTGCTCCATCACAATGGAGTCCGCAAATGTTTGTCTTGATATCCTAGGGCCTTTCTATACTGTTCTGTAACATTCAAGGCATTGGTTAAACTTGGACAGAAAAAGGCAAGCACCCTAGGTGACAGCCAAATGTACTGCCATGAAGTTAGTACCACAAGTTAGGATATAACTCCCCTTCAAAACTTTAGGCCTGCCTCAGTGGCCTGGGTACATCAGAACATCTCTTCTATATTGTATCTTGTACCTACTCGCCAGGAAGTAGGTGGCCCAATGCTTAACGCGTATTTTAGACTTTGGAGGCAACAGAGACCGTATTTGTGTACGGACCAGACCCACTTGCCAGGTTATATATAAGCTGTCAAGATGAAGTGGAGCCCAGAATAAGAGTGGGATTGACCACAGACGCAGCCTGTCCTACTACCAGGGCCTTATGGTGCAGTATGTTCAGAGATGCTGATGTTGTCTACAATTATCTGCAGCCTTACACAGTCATGAGTCACAGCTGTCTAGATTGTGGTTAAAGAGTCCATGTCCTATTCTCCTGAAAAAGTCTCTGGCTTGCTGCTGGGCTCTGCTAGAGACCGAAGCTGGCTGTAGGAAACCACATGACAGATTTAGTGACTCAAGTAAAAGCCCAGTTTATGGTAGACAGCTCAGATCACAGTATTAGGCATCACAATAATGCATCATAAAATAACAAAGACCAATTCTGAACTCCAGGAGGCACAGTGTATCTCATAAGCAAGTGGCTCAGAATCCCATGGTAAATTTTGTTGCTTTGCCAGCTCTCAACCCACCTGTTGCCTTCAGGGATGTTTCTGACTGAAGAAGTGTGCAAACCTGGGTACAGATGGATCCTGCAGAGTATGCTTGTAATAAGAAATTGAGTTACAGTCACAACCCCATACAACAGTGGGCCTGAAAGGGAATGGGAAGCCCTCCCAATGGGCAAGCGCTCAGACAGGATATTTGTCTACTTTGCATAAAAAATATGTGAATTATCACACATCAATGTATGCATTTTCATGAGTGGTCACCAAGTATGCTGTTAGAGACATAAGCCAAGATTGAGGACATCAGAGCCTGACTCTCACAAGCCACCCCATGCTTGCTCACTGGAGGACCAAGGTGGCAGGAATGCAGGCTGCCACAGGGTAGGTTCCCTAGGAATCACACCAAGATGGATATTCTCATGCAGCAAGTTTATTAGGCCATGCCTTCTAGATGACCACCTGTGGAGGGAGGGAAGGAAGCAAGACTGGGCAGAGGAAAGAGTTGAGCTAAGATGCAGTCTGAGGGCCTCAGTCAACCCTGGAGAACACTCTCAAGTAGTGTGACCTTTAAGGCTGTTCCAAGTTAGGGTGAAAGGGTCAGGCTGTCATATTTCCACACTGAGTAGGAACTGGCTAATGGATCATTGCCCATTTTTAACAGAGGCAAGCACAATAGAGGGTTAGCATCTGAGGCTGTCTGCTAAAAGCATTTCCAGAGGTGGAGGCAACAAGCCTTCCACTGTTGAGATGGGATCTAGGCAGCACATCACTGTGCCCACCACAAAACCTATTATGTAGGCCTCAACACAACACATACTTCACACCTCCATGCTAAGCTCTGTTGGGATTCATCATCTCATGATGTTGCATGAGATTCAGAGTAGTCCTAGTGAGAAGATAAAGAACCAGTCTTGCTGTTTGCAAGACTAGCCTACTATCTGGAGTATGACAAATATTGTGGGAGAATTCCAGAGACATTTATGTCAGATTTCATGTTATTTATAAATTCATAACAAACAGCAGCATTATGTCCTACTCAGGTCTACACTGCAGGTCTCATATCCTGAGACTGCACCCTGTGGCACTACTAAATGAGATTGTTAAAGAGGGTTTTAATCCTACTTTGAAACTTGTTACACCGTCTCTTAAAGTTCTTCCTATAACCTCAAACTCTTCAGCACTGCTAAAGCCAGGTATCCTATCTATGCCTTGTTGTTTTACTTACTTGACCCCCCTTCCTTCCTTCCTTTGAAACCACTTTCTGGAGTTGATTTCTAGGGCATCACACCTCCTTACCACTTTCCTGTCATACTGACCACTGACTCCCTTGTACTATTTGCATTTTTTTGCTCCAGACGTTTTAGTAGCCATAAGCATGGAATTCAGTCTCACTGAACAAAGACAAGTCTACTTGTGATCTGATCACATATGAAGATAATTTTGATGTGATACTGAAGAGAAACTCATGCTCAAACTTTCACATCATGTGAGAATACCTGAAGTTGTTAAAATGGCCTATTTCATACAAAAACCCTATAATGGGATAGCTCACCGTTAAGATCTAAGTTAGAGTTACATGCATGCATCTTCTAGAAACATTAAGATAGAAGGTATTCTGTTTCATACTTTTGAAGTTTTGCATGGGCAAAAAGGCACTTTTGGAGAGCTACATATGGCATTGTCACTTTTTCACACTTTGTATAACATCTAAAACTACTGACCGACCAGTACCTTCAGAACTGCTCTATTGTTAGCCTTTTTCCTAAGACTTCTATAGAACTGTCATTTCATTTGCAGCAAGATCATTTCTATTTTTGACTACTTGAGTTATAAGATGCAATGCATGGATGTAGCACTTGGCCGACTTTTAATGAAAACAAGAAAAGATCAGTGATACAGGCTCATCCAAGTAAGTGTTAATCTTCTAAAGATTGCCACTTAAACATGTGCTGAAGAGGTACTGCTGAGCAAGGGATGTTGTTTATCTCTGCAATTATTGGTGGTGCAATTATTGGTGGGTTTAACCCACCGACGGAATGGCCAAGTCATTTTAGCTAGGAAATGCTGAGCATCGGAATTACTTGCAAACAGCTCTTTGGAAGGTATTCAGTTCTCAAACACTTTTGTGATTTCTCATGGATAAAAAATACTGTCAAGGAACTAGATATAGTCTTCCTGTTACTTGCCACTGTAACATTAAGAGTATTAAAATTCATCAGGAAATGGGAGGGATGACATCCTTACCAGGTTCAATGCTCACAGAACCTCCTGGTGAGGAGAAAGTAGGCCCCTTTAAAGGCATTGCCCCTCTAAACAAGAGTCCCAGAATTCCTGAGTGTAGAGAAGAAAGTAATCCACTGCCAGCTGGAAGCTTCACTCTCCTGTACAACCAGACTTCATCTTGGGCCAGAGTGCCTATATATCTAATAGTCAAATACACCCACAGCCTCTCTCACTTTGGTGGACCTTCACAGGAGTACATGACTTCATAATGATATATCCCCTTCCTCAATAGTGGTTTTCTGTGTTTTCCTAATTTGTTCAAAAAAGGGTCAGTCTCTCATACTGTCCTCTCCAGGGGAGCCTTTTTCTATCTATAGCCATTTTCTTCTATGACAACGCATAAAGTTGTAAGCAACCATCCCAGACCCTGAGGAACACAGATTTTTCCATCCAGGTCATCTCTTGTGGGGAAGCTGCACCTGCAAAACCAATGAGGCCTGTAACAGTCTTAAGGTCTGCCCTCACTTCCATCATTATGGATGAGAATAATCCTGCTTCATCTGTTCATAAGCCCAGGAGCTGCAAAACAGGTGAAACAATTAAAAACTCTTGTCTTCTATGTTCACAGATCAGACGGACCAATCTTGAAATTAAGGAGAGCTCACCAAGTAGTACCAGGGTAAATAAGTTCAGTTGTACATACCTCATGGATTGCCCCTTGAGGTGAACAGGAAATGTTTATACAGCTATGGACTCTGGTTTGGAAACTCGTGAGATATTTTAGCGTACAGAATAAAAAGAAGTGATAGAACCTGAGAAATCCAGACTTCACATCCTTTGCCAGAGTGGTCTAGGTCAGAGATATGCATTTTTCTCCAGTTGAGATCTACCTGGGGAGACAGCCTTGTTTATCTTTGGGGAGTCTGGACCTCAAGGACACCTGAAGACCACTGAGTATTAAAAGTCAACAAGGCCTGGAAAACAAGGAGTCAATTCCTGACCTATACAATGAAATAACCATGGTGTGTTTTAGTCAAGAAACTTCAATGGAGCTGACGTTGTCATCTTAGTAAAGGGGTCTTTATTTCAAAGGGACCTCAGGAGGAAATCTTTCAGATGAAACCCCTCAAAGAGAAGTCCCCATCCCCCCACCCCGGCCCTGCTCAGGCAAGAAGCAAAGGAGGTAGGCAGTGGCCTCCGAAGGAGTTCTATGGCCAACATTGGCCTCTGCTGCAGGTGTGCCTTAGGGAAATGACCTCCTTGGTCTTCCGGTAACTGAAGAGGAGTGCCTTTCTGCAACAGTGCTCACTTCTTGTGCCAAGAAAAAGGGAAAAAAATTCACGACAGGCACTCCTCAGGACAATACTTCCAGGTATTTTCAGATGACAGTTGAGAGGTACAAGAGCTATCCAGTGATATGTCTAGCCTGGACACACCAAGAAGGATCTTTCTTGTGCCATCCTCAGAGACAGAGGGATCACTAGATTATAGCACTCTCAAATCTTAGACTAGAGCAGGAAGAACCCATCTTTTGACTAAGGTGAAGATGACAGGAGTCTTGACGAGAAGGTACTGGCATCCAATGCTCATAATCTTACCCCCATATATCTAGTGTAGGGAGGAACTGACCAGGATTTAGAGCTACAGCCATTCCAGGACACAGAACATGTGAGGTCTCCAACTTGTTCTGGGAGGGTGAAGAAAGTCAAGCCATACGGAAGAGATGAACAAGACTTAGCATTAGTGCAGCCCTGAACAGACTCAGTGTTGGCTGTGATTAAATTCCATTAAGAACCTGGTCATTTGGTGCTGTCAGATGGCTTTAAGACAATCGATGGGTGTTAACAACTGGAAATTCTTATAAGTCACAAATTGGAATATCAAGTCCCAATCATGAACTCCTTACCATATAGCAAATCAAGAAAATAAACATGCTACAAATAAACATGCTACAAAGATCAGATTCTTTCGCTTTAGAAGTTCCTACCACATAATTTTACAAACAGAATGAGTCTTGAGTTTCAGTGTTAAGTCATTCCTCCAGAGGAAGTGTGGCTACAGAAAGGCCATAGCTTTTGACAGTTTCAAAAAGAAGCCCTTGGCCACTCCTGCTAACAGGAAGCTCACCCTAGACAGTCCTTGGCCCTCAGGTAGGTGGAAGCAGAGATAGCTGGACCAAGTTCTCAGGGGATTAGGAAGTCTTGGAAGCTGCCTCATTTGAGGAAGAAGGATGTTAGAGAGGAAGAAAGGCGTTACAGAAAATTTCCAGCAGAAGTGACGGCCTAGTAAGGTGAATCAGGTGGCTTATGTCTTGTGATATGAGAAAGTTCATACCAAATTATGAAGTTCTGTTTCAACACTTATGTTAAAAATAGCTTTTAAAGGAAAAAAGAGTAGCTAAAGACAATGGCAACTACCTAAGTCTGTGTCTCCCAATATTTCCTCTAAAGTCAACATGGAACTAGAACACATTAAAATCATAATAACTCAGAAAAATGTCCCAATGTTTGCTCTTGGTTTTTAAAGTGTCCAATGCCAGAAAGCTGTCTCATGCTACACCTACTGGCAAGCCTCTATAGTAAGCAAGCATGGGCTCAGAGAAACAGATGGTAAGTCAGGGGGGTAAGTCAAGAGCTAGTAACAGGCCCAGGGTTGATGTAAAGCCACCACCAAAAAAGCTTAGGTCTACCTAAAGTATTATTAGACTTAAAAGTGGCCTGGTAGATCACAGCATAGTCTACAGTACATGATTTAAAGGGTCATTCTTCAAGATGTCCAGCTCTTACAGGAAAAAGGGGCACCATTCAGCAACTGAGTGACAGAAAAGCAGCACCATGTACAGTAGTCAGAAAGTATTTTACCGTGTCACCTCCAGATTTCCCATGGACTTGAGTGTAAAAACTGACTACTGTACAAGTTTTCTGGGCTCACTTTCCTCCTCTGTGGGTAGGCTCAGCCCTATTGTTTTTGGCGATACTGCCCCAGGGTACACAGACTCCACCACTTCACTAGCCAGGTCACCCATGATCCAAAGACTTCTGTTCTTAGGCTCCTGATGTCACAAATGTATATACCTTTGTGAAGAATATCAAGGTTAATCTAGATTTAGAAGTGGTCAATTCAAACTGAAGGAAGAGAATCTCTAAGAAAGCAGCCCTGTTCTCACACTGGAGAAGAACTCAAGTAACATCTTCCCTCTGGAACAAGACAGCTAGAAAAAAATTCTGAACTGGTTCAGTCATTTGCAGGTATGATTTTTCACTGGTGGCTTCAGTTATGGAAGACAGTTACAGGAAGAGGGTCAGCATAAGGTGAATAAGAGGGAATCAGAGGATATCGGGTACAGAGGGCAGTAGTATAACAAGTTCCGATCATGGTTGGTAAAACAGAAGCATTATCAGATCCTACTCCTAAGAAGGACTTGAGTGTCCCAGCTGCTGGGAGTGCCACCTACAGTCTTCAGTCATCAGCTCTTCCAGGTATTTCTTTGCGGAAAGCTGTTTTACCCCAGGGTCACTCCCTCTGGGGATAGATCCTGCCCAGCACCCTATCAGTGTAGGTATATAAAAGCCATGCCCTCTCAGCCTGAACATATACTCAGGCAATTTAAACTCCAGAACTCCCCTCTGGGATCATCTAAAGCTTGGGTCATACAACCCATCAGACTGTGATATTAGGGTTATCAGTAGTTTAAAAAAAAATGCCCTGTGGACACTACGAAATACCCCAACTGGAAAAAAACACACACACAGTCCACACACATATTTCTGGGGCTCGTAGAGCATGACCAGGAAGAGTTACCTTTTGTAAAAACAATGCCTAACATGCAACTGGGCCTTGATAGAGGGAAAATGCTCAACCACAAAGCAAGTGATAATGCAGCCACAACTTTACATCTCCTGGGTTCCACCAGACCCACCAAGGCAAGGTTGGATGGGCCTAGCAACCTATTATCCTTTGGAAATTGCCCACATGGGACTAGCATGAACAGGACCAGACACATTTAAGCTGTACCACATGTCTCTTATACCATCTCATGCCCAGGAATAGAATCCATTAAAGATCACTAGAGGAGGTAAAAGGAACTGATTTCCAATGAGTACAAGCCTAAAAAGGGGGGCCCACTGCCCCAGAGCTTTAGTCAAGGGTAGCTTGGAAAGACAATGACAAAGATCTTCCCAATGGGCTGCACTTCCACAATTGTCTTGGTCATCTACTTTCTGTGGAAAGCTGTGTGTCCCAAGGTCAGAATATATATGCATTCATGGGCAGTGGCAAATACCCTGGCCAGCTGGGCAGGGATGCACAAGGAAAAAGATTGGAAGACAGGGCAACGAGGTCTGAGGTGGAAGATCAGCAGACACATGAGTTGGCACAAAATAGGAAAATCTATCACACATTAAGGCCCAGAGCGCATCTACTGCTGATGTCCTCGTAAACAATGAAGTAGATAAACTAACATTTATCTACTTATCTACCACATGACATCATCCAGCCTTTGTTTATGTATCCATGCCAACAGCACAGGGTGGCTGAGGACACAAGGGCCATGGTTACAGTTGAAGGTCGTGCATGGTCACAACTGCAAGGGTTCTTGCTAGCGCTGATCTAGCTGCTACGCTTCTGTATCACTTGCCAGCAAATGGGATCCATGCTTAGTCTTCATGGTAGCCAACCAACTGGCCACTCAGTAAGTTCACTCTAGTAGGATCTTATTATCTTAGAAGGGGCAGTGACTGTTTCTAATAGGGGAAAACATTCCCAATACATGAATTTTCTGCCCACAGGGCCTTAAGCCAGCACTTCTGAGGTATTAGAGCATTCCATCCACCAATGATGTGCCACAGAATACCACCATCAGACCAAGACATCCACTTCAGTGATTAATGTACAGGCATGGCCTACAACCACAGAATCCATCATTTCTGTCATGTATCTGGTCAGTGGATGGCTCAATAGAGTTAAAATGATCTTTAAAATGATCTTTAAACTGTCTTTAGAGGCCCATCTCAGAATGCTCTATGGATGGAATGCCATCCTGTAGATTACAACATATATTTTGAGTCAACTAATTTTATATGGCCTCTCACTAATCAGAATACTTGGCACCAACAGACATAACACAGACCACTTGCCATCACTCCCAGTGGTCCACCTGAAGACTACTTTCTATTCACACAACTTTGGGGATCAGGGGCTCTAACCCCACAAAGCCCAAAAGGGTAGTACTTGTGCCAGGAAACACCGAGTTCTTTGTGACTAGGGATGAGCAGGCAGAAAGTGAAATCACCATTTTGTCACAAGTATTTGACTGGTTAGGAGAATCTAGGGATACCGAGCCATGATCGGGACAGGGAGAAGTGTTTGCACAGGTAACCCTGTTGGGCACTTCCTAGTCATGATGGTAAATGAGTAAGGGCAGCAAGCAACCTCTTCCCGAAAAGGACATGGGGGCCAGCAGCGCAGACTTTCCAGAGATTTGAGTCTAAATTATCCCACCACGTAAGTCAACCAGATCAACAGAAGTGCTAGCCAAGGGGATGGGAATTGAGACAGGATGGTGGTGGTAAGCAGAGTCATCATGATCAAGAGACAGAAATATTGGTGGCAACCTTGAGACCAGCTAGAAAATACTAGTTTCCCTAACCATGCTCTTGAGTTTTCCCTCAGGAAGGGGAATCCATCCAAATCACAGAGGAACTTCATTGAAAGTATTTGAAGTAGATCAGACATGGCCCAAATAATGGATTTTAGTAGACAAGGAGATACACCACCCAGGCCCCCTTTATGGATTTGAGTGACTTGTCTCCACATGTGGGCATGTAGTCAGCCATTTGGAAGGGCCTCAGCTAGAGAACCACCTCAATTCTAAGGTCATGCCTTTCCAGCAGAAGCCCACATCCAGTGACTGATGGAGGCAGGAGTATCAAAGGCCTGGTTTTGGCCCAGTTCATCACAACTCAAACCACTTTCTCCAGAGCTCCCTTGTGGGGATATCTGAGGCTATCAGAGCTTCCCTGCAGCTCAAGTTCTTCTACCCAGTCCTGCTTTACAGGATATAGGTCCAAGGACACCCCCAATAAACATCCTGCATATTACACTCAGTCTACTTCCTGGAGAGCTCCAATAATGCCAAGGACTGAGGAACATACTACATCCTTAAATTATTTGTCCTCCAGATCTCCAAACAAATACATGGAATGCATCTAAGAAACTTTCCCTTATGTTATTGAATCTCACTTTATAAGGGTGACCCAGGAAATATTTAATATGACAGAGGGGTCTATCGATGTAGCCACAGCAATGGCAGTATTCAGATAAACCCAGAACTATCCCAAGACACATGTTTGCCTCAATTCACATATACTTGCTGTACCGTCGTGCTTTGTAGACACTTTGTTGGACATTTGAGAATATCTAAACTCCAGTGCAAAGAATCCAGTACATCCCTCGATGATTACCTAATCCATCCAGACATTCTGTGCTTAGTTCATAATCCCATTGTCCCCTGAGAAGTTACCTAGGGGCTTCAAAGGGCTTGTTGGCCCAGTTTTTCCATTAGGAAAAAATCATGTCATTCAGAATCATCTGTCCCCCTAAACCACAAAATCACTCTCTTAGATGCTAAGACATGAAAGGGCAGTCAATCTGTTTTTATCGTCCATCTCTATTGGGTCTATTTTAGCCAGATCCATCCCCAGACTATGAGGTACATCCTGGTATCTGGCAAGACCTGTCTAGCCTACTGGGCAAATCTCCTTCCTAGCTCCAAGTGAAGTGGGTCTCCACCAGTTGTGCCTAGAACACCTTGTGATCAGCTCAGATTGTTGCAGAGTTGCCTTGGGCTGTAGCTGCTTAGGAGTAGAACTGGGGTTCTGCCCAGCCTCCTGGGGCTCCCTAAAACGGAAACAAGCATCGGGCCTTCATAGAACAAAGCTTCAAGCGGTTCCCAGCTGAACATGGTCTTGAAAGCACTAGAAAAGGCATTCACCAGGCAGCATAGCTTGATGGTGTGGAAGAAGTCATCTGATAAAGGGTGCTATGGAGTGTTCATCCCCCCAGGAATTGTATGAGGGGGAACCCTCTATCTTCCTGATAGTGTTAGAAAATGAGGCCTTTGGAAGATTGGTAGGTTATGAGAGTATAACCACTTTGAGATTAGCACCTGTATCAGAAGGGACACCCGAGAGCTGGCTCCTGTCTCAAGCCATATGGGGATATAAGAAAGCAGCTGTTTACAAGCTAAGAAGGCAGCCTGGGACATCATCATGTGCAGCTGCACTGATCTTGGACTTCCCATGCTCCCAGACTGAGAAATAACTTGTTTAAGCCACTAAATGTACAGTATTTTTGTCACAACAGCCTGCATAGACTGAGGGGCTTGACATCCAGGGTACGATGTGAGCCCTCCCCAGTATGACCTTATATAGGCCCCGTGTTCCATGCTTCTCATAGGTCGCAGGCAGCAGCTTCCTTATTCCTGCTGTGCCATCCCAGTGGAGACTCGTTTTGTTCACTGCAACAGAAGGTATATAGCAATATGGCTAACTTCCAGCTGGGGTCTTGCAGCTCTACACTGATGCCAAGGGTGCCTAGAACCATGACACTGACCTTGGTCAAGGTAAGGATCTAGGTAGTGTTTTTGATCTTTGAGACACCAGAAACCTCCCATGCCAGTTTGCCTATGCTGTATCAAGAATGCGTAGATCAGTCCATACCTCATTTTTCTGGTTACTCAAGCTGTTGGTCATGTCAACAGTAGGGTATAAAAGACTCCAGTCACAACTTGTGCCTCACTTCCCTGAGGTCATGTTTTATGCACACTAGTTGCTGGTGATACAGAAACAAAGCACATCTATGCCACAAAGGACCTAGGAGTCTACATCTGTGTCCTTTCTCCCCTCAAAATTAGCATTTGTGAGGTCACTGCAGTTTCTTATGGGTCATGACAAGCAGGTGGTTCTATAGTCACACCTAGAGAGTCAGTCATTAATCTATGACTTAGATTTTAGCCACTTAGATTTTAACAAACAGGCTACAGAGTAGGTATTAAGACTTCTGGAAACATCCAGATCACCCCTCTCTCAGGTTCAGGGACTCCCAGTTTGTGACTGGAACCTGCACCAAGTTGAATAGGAAGCAGCTCTATATGCATACGGGAAAGCCTATGCCATTTCTCCAATGACCCACACTCAAGGCCATCATACTGAGGGCTCTTCAGTGAGGAGTTAAGAAAAGGGAACAACCCAAACACTGAGTTATTGGTCAACTTAAGAGGATATAAATAAGCTGGTTAAATAACTCGATGTAAACCAAAACCAGGACCCAAGCTTTATAGCAGGAGCCTCTGCAGGCCTCACCAGCAACACAGGCACCAGATCTGTCAATCCTGGGCTGTGGGGTGGTGAGTGGCACCTGGACTCCTTTCAGGTCTGCCACACAATAGATTGTCATAGACCCTTGTGGGATTCATCTGGGATACTGAAGCCAGATGTCTCCACCTCTGCACCACAATTCATCATGCCTGGAAGTTCCCTAGTAATTGATTAAACTGGGATAGGAAAGTGGACGGTTGGAAACACTTTCAAGTCCAACCATTACAAAAGAATACAAATTGGCATGAGCACATGACCCCCGCCCCCCGCCCCCCACCACTTGTTCTCATGCCTGACTTGAATACTATTGCCCACAGGAAAGTATTCACATTGACAAAATAAAAAAAGGAAACATCTTTATTCTTTACAGAGGAGAAAAACGAGCCCTTAGGTCTAATTGATAAATGTTATAGATTGTTATTTGAATCATTTTTTCTGATCAAGAGCAGATCAGAGCAGATCAGAAAGAATGAGAAACCCTAGTCCTACCCAATATGCCCAAGACAACTCAAGTCCAAGGACATTAAAGTCAAACTAAATGGCAAAGTCATGAAAGCCAACCATCATGGAAGGTCCTTGAGGTTATGCCTGGTAGTGGAGAGGCTGAGGCTCAGCTGATATCCCTCCCTGTTCCTGGACAGAGACAAGGAGAACATCACTCCTGGCCAAAGTCAGTCATTCATAAGGACTTTCAGCAAACCAGGAATAAAGAATTTGTGGATAACACACTTAACAGCTAACACCTACCAGTTAGAATGACAATCATTAACAAGTCAGGAAACAACAGATGCTGGAGAGGATGTGGAGAAATAGAAATGCTTTTTACACTGTTGGTGGGAGTGTAAATTATTTCAACCATTGTAGAAGACTGTGTGGCAATTCAAGGATCTAGAAGTAGCATTTGACCCAGCGATCCCATAAAGGATTATAAATCATGCTACTATGAAGACATATGCACACGTGTGTTTACTGCAGCACTATTCATGATAGCAAAGACTTGGAACCAACCCAAATGCCCATCAATGACAGACTGGATAAAGAAAATGTGGCACACATATACCATGGAATACTATGCAGCCATAAAGGATGCATTCATGTCCTTTGCAGGGACATGAAGCTGGAAATCATTCTCAGCAAACTATCACAAGGTCAGAAAACCAACCACCACATGTTCTCACTATAAGTGGGAGCTGAACAATGAGAACACATGGACACGGAGGGGAACACACACTGGGGCCTGTTGGGGGGTGGGGGACTGGGGGAGGGATAGTGTTAGGAGAAATACCTAATGTAAATGATGAGTTGATGGGTGCAGCAAACCACCATGGCACATGTATACCTATGTAACAAACATACATGTTGTGCACATGTACACCCTAGAACTTAACGTATAACAGCTAACATCCTCAATTGTGAGTGACTAGATGCTTTCCCTTAAGATTAGAAACAAACCAAGTACGTCCCCCTTCTCACCACTCCTACTCAACATCACACTGGAAGTCCTAGCAAGTACAGTAAGGAGGAGAAGGCATACAAATTAGGAAAGAATTTGTCCACAGATAACATGATCATCTATGTAGAAGAATCATCAAGTAAGCATTGGTGGAAGAAAGGAGAGAAGTTTGCTGTAGATATGAGATCCTCTCCAACCTGGATAGCAGTAAAGGGAAGAACAATCCTCCTCCCTAGGGCTGGATAATGCTGGAAACATGGAACACTAAGTCTTCCATGCAGCACTGAATGCTGCCTTAGTTCTTGTTCTTGGTGGTTTGTGATCACTTGATGTCATTAGAGAATTTGTCTTATTTTAGTAATATCACCATCACCCTAACAATCACTGCTGCTGCCCTACCTGAAGCAGAGCTGTGGTGTGTTCAGACCATTTGTACAAGCTGGTACTCTACACCTCACTTGACCAGAGAAGGGAAGAGAACTTTCTAAGCTGACTCTGGGCCTCCAGTATCTTGGAATGGGACCCTTGAGGTTCTTCCAGACAAACTTGTCCGCGTACTGTGGATACTGGTTGTAGAGACTGAGTGAACTACATGGATAACTCATGCAAGTATCCATGGTGAGGGACTCTTCTGATCAGACCAGATGGAATTGAACTGCTAATAGACCTGTTTCTGATGCTGAGCCTAGACCTGCATGCCGCTTTATGATTCCTGCCCAAAGCTGTCAGACAAATGGATATATTCCACGAAGCATGGATGGCCTCCCTAACACATTCCGGACAGATAACTTGGGAACTCCTGAAGCCTTCTCAGGCTTGTCTGTTGACTTTATTACATATCTGACAACTCCAGCCATGGCCCTTGAAACTGGTGTCAGACGTTCAGCTTTCCAGGCTACTTGCAGTCTAAAGGTGATATACCATTTTGGCAGAAGCTCTTCAACAGGGACCTGGCAGGCTAACTCCACTGATTTCCTCCTGGTCCATACTGCATAGTAAGGCTGTTAAAATCAGTAAGTGCAGCCTCCTTCAGAGGGGCTATACCTCCTCTTGGGAGCTTACAGGACAATGATCAGAAGAAGGGTATGCTATTACACAGACCTTTAGGACTAGAAGTCAACCTGCTGTGAAAATTCAGGTTTCTGCCCAGCCCAGCCCTGAGAATGACACACCGAACTTTCTAGCAGAAACCCTAAGAAAGCCTGGTTGATTTACCCTCTGGTTGGCAACCCGACCAAGGGCAGACCCAGAGGATTCAGACTTGATGTTGGTTAGGTTTTTGTGAAAACGCTTTAGTTCCTTAGATCTGGCTATTTAGAAGACAAATATTTGGGGATACAGAGGGGGTGACTAAGATTTGAAGCTATACCTACTAGAATGAGACACCCTGATTTTGTGGCGGTGGCTGGAAAACCCCAGGAACCTGGGAAAGGAAGCACCTCAGACCCTGGGAGGAGTCGGGAAGGGCTTTCTTCATCTTTCAGGACAGGCTGAGCTTTCTTCCTGCAGAAATGTGTCCCTACGCTTCCCCGAAACTGCTGTAAACACTATGAACTTATGCAACTGTTGAGTCCACCATACACTGCCAGAAAGCTTGAACCACAAGACAGGATGCCCCTAGCTACTGAACCTTCCACCAATACCTCCAGATGCCACCCCAAATCCCATTCGCAGCCCTTCTGTAGGACAGATGAAAAGGACTCGATTCAGTTACTCAGCGGACCCTGGAGCTGACCAGCTGGTGACAGGCTAAGCTCTTGCTCACCAATGTCTATCCCAAGGGGAAGCCAGTCAGAGGGGTGGGTGTGCAACTAAACAATTGTTCCCAGGGACCCATGTATGTGATTCAGGATTGTACTCACATGAAAGTCAGGCTTTAGCTTCCTTCCTTCATGAAGACACTGATTTGCCCATTTGGGAGGTAGAGGATGGGTGGCAAAACTCATTGGCCCTTCCAGAGCTTGTCTCAACAGTCTGAAGGTAAAGAAAGTATATCAATATGCTTCAAGTTAATTACTTCTTAGCTCTCTGTGCAGGAGATATCCACACAGTCCCATCCAGGGCAGCACAGTTGCGTGCACTGCAAGTTCATCCTGTTCAGTACCTAATGTTTCCCACCAGAGACCACAAGAATTAGAATTCCTGCAGAAGCTCAGGACTAGAGACAACTCACTAAAAAAACTGCTTAACAATTCAAAGATATGCTTGGCCAATGAGGTAAGTTTAAGGGATGTGTCTGTAGAAGGGTAGGGGAACTATCTTGGATCACGGCATGATCTTGGGAATAGAAGCTCCTTATGGTGAACCACAGAAAAGTCACGGTCTCCTTTACTGCAGAATGTTATACCAGCCTTCTCTCCAGATTTAAGTATGAGTAAGTTATCTTGCTTTTGATAAAAAGATGGTACCATAGAGTCCCATCAAGATTAAGAAACTTGGTCTTTCCCATCCACCCTGAAGTTGGTAAGAAATGAAGATTTCTAGTAATCACTAGGGTGCGGAGTCTCAGAGGCAGAACAATGCCACGTGGAGGTACATAATTTGATGCACAAGGGACACCTCCAACAGCACAGGTAAGACCTTTAAGATTGGCATTTTCACGACATACAACAAGCACATCAAGATGAACAAGTCCTACACCTCATTGTTGGAGCTTGTTCTCAGAGCTAAGTCATCTTCCACCTCTCTGCAAAGTATCCCCAAAGAACTTTCTCACACATGCATTGCTGGTTAAGATTATATTCTTACAGTGAAGACAACTTGGCTTCTGTTTCTTCCCTCTGGGGACAGTTTTAATGATTTTAGAAAGCTAGGAATGGGAAAGGAATAAGCCAATCATTTTTTCCATTGAAAGTCACACATGACCATTGGGTACAAGACTCAGACCCCAGGAACTATAGCTCTATGGTCCCATCCAGGTTCTTTTTCTGCGCTAAGCTCTGTTCACCATGCATTTTTTACTCGAATTAGAGTAAAATGAAAAGGATGATGAAAGCCAAAGGAGTGAATTCAAACTAAACTTCAATAGACCAGGGCACCCATGAAAAAAGACTCAGATCTTAGTTTCAATTGCAATTGTTAATTTAACTCCTTGCCTTTATAGAGGCCAAGCACACTGGGTCTAGGTACCTCTATGGCAGGAGACACCTCAGCTGTCCCCATGTGGCTGGTATCCTGCAAGTTCTATAGGCAAGCCACATTCACAACTCAAAGTGTCCCAAGTGAAACTACCTGGTCAACATAGTCCAGGGTTACAGGAGCATTGCTTTGGGCAAATAACCTAAAACTTGGTGAAAATGTCACACTGATACCTCATGAGGTTCAGACTATTTTATGGCCAGCTAAGCTGGCTAGAAGGCATGCACAACACACAGCAGGATAATGGGGAAGAGCCCATCCTGTAGGGGAGTAACCACAGAGCTCTGCAGGAGACTACCCCAAGCAAACCTGAACAAACTCCCTCCACCACTTATAGATTCCCTTGCATAAGTATTTATTCTACCTAAAATACCATAAATACCTTTAGCGAAACCAGGCACATAGTGATGCTCAAGTATTTATTGACTAGAAGGAAGGAAACAGAAGAACCACAGCCTTAAGGGCAATGCTCACCACGGCCCCGTCTTCCTGGAAGAGAAGACATTTATAAACCTTAGTTTGTCAAGGATATACCCTGATCAAATAGCCCAGATTTTAGCAGATCTATGACCAGCTTCCAAGCTGACACCTATATACAGCCAGCCTGGCCACCAGGGCTACCTCTCCCATAAGCAAGAATGGACAACTCCTTCTAACCAGGGCTTAGGGTAGATGTACACATATTACTAGCAATCTCAGAATAAGAGGAACATCCTATAACAAGTACAGAAATTTCTGACCATGGCAAGGACAATAAAGAGGTCTTAAGACATTTGTATCTGCAGATGAATTACTTGATTAGAGATAGGCCTATATAGTTCATTCTTATACCTTTAAACCCAAATGAAGGCCACTAAGCTCTGTTCAGAGAATACATGGGTTGTCAGAATTGATGGGCGAGCCGGATGTGAGGGCGAGCCGGATGTGAGGGCGAGCCGGATGTGAGGGCGAGCCGGATGTGAGGGCGAGCCAATTTTCCAGTTACATCAGCCATCTTCCAGACTACAAAGTATTCTAGGCACTTTCTTTGCAAGACAATATTAAGGATGACAGTGTATCAGGCTACTGTAGAACACAAGAGGCAGGAAGAATAAATTTTCAATTCTATGAACACTAGCTATTGTGGGATAGTCAAGAGAAAAAGCAACGTATAGTCTGCAGTTGTATGTCCCTGGGGTTTGGCTGATCCACTGGTTTACTAACAAGTTGCCTATATGTAATCACTTAAGAATGTGGCAGTAGGGGATTGGATTCACACACCTACAGAGTCCCCAGATAAAGATTAGGGCACAAAAGATTGAGAGCATCCATGGAAACAAGAGTTCCCAAGAATATCACTCAGGGAAACACCTCAACACACCTCTTCAGTACAGTCAGCTCCATTGCTGGCAGCTGCTGCTGTCCATCTCACATGGATGGCAGAACCAAGTCCATAGTCATACAAGGTTGGGCCTTTTTCCAAACCTGCAGCTTATAAACTGAGTTTCCTTTGGCAGGTATCTGTTATGGGAAGTCAGGGACCCCGAAAGGAGGGACCGGCTGGAGCTGTGGCAGAGGAATGTAAATTGTGAAGATACCATCTTAATATGGACATGTATCAGTACTCAAATAATACTTATAATTTCTTATGCCTGTCTTTAATCTCTTAATCCTGTTATCTTCGTAAGTTGAGGATGTACGTCACCTCAGGACCACTGTGATAACTGTACAAATTGATCGAAAAACGTGTGAACAATATGAAATCAGTGCACCTTGAAAAAGAACAGAATAGTGATTTTTATGTAACAAGGGAAGACAACCATAAGGTCTGACTGCCTGCAGGGTTCCTTGCAGAGGACCTATAAATGCATATGTAAGTAGTAATCACTGAATTCTTTTCCCAGCAAGGAATATTAATATTCTGGGAAGAGAATGCGACCCTGGGGGAAGGGGTCTATGAACAGCCACTCTGGGAATGTCTGTCTTGTGCAGTTGAGATAAGGACTGAGATATGCCCTGGTCTCCTGCAGAACCCCTCAGTCCTGGTAAATTTGTGGTCAGACAGGTTTCTCTGCTCTCGAACCCTGTTTTCTGTTAAGGTGTTTATCAAGACAATACATGCACCGCTCAACAGACCCTTATTAGTGGTTCTGCTTTTGCCTTTTGCTCAGTTCCCTTAGAAGCATGTGATCTTTGTTAGACCCTTATCAGTGGTTCTGCTTTTTGCTCTTTGAAGCATGTGATCTTTGTACCTACTCTGTTCTTATACTCCCTCCCCTTTTGAAACCCTTAATAAAATCTTGCTGGTCTGAGACTCAGGCAGGCATCACAGTCCTACCAATATGTGATGTCACCCCTGGCGGCAAATTCCTCTTTGTACTGTCTATTTCTCAGCTGACCTACACTTAACAGAAAATAGAAAGAACCTATGTTGAAATATTGGGAGCAGGTTCTCCCAATAGGTATCTGTGGTACTGAAGTCAAGGAATTCAGAGTCTGCTGGGATGCAACAGAAACCTCAGATGATGACAACAGATCCCCAGGGAAAGGTCATGGCCAGAATTTTCCTGATGACAACAGATCCCCCAGGGAAAGGTCATGGCCAG